>NW_005434576.1:161737-174900 GCF_000315625.1 Guillardia theta CCMP2712
GCTCTTGCTCTTCCTTCCTATTTCTCTTTCCTTCTCCCTCTCTTCTTCTCGTCAGGCTCCTCATTTTCACCCAGGAACCATCGCGTTTGTAGACGTTGTTGACGGCAGTGTCGCCGCGATCCTCACAGGGCACGAGGACAGGTAGGGAGAGGGGAGGGGGGGGGGAAGGGAGAGGGGGAAGGAGAGGGAGAGAGAGAGAGAGAGAGAGAGGAGGGACGGGGAGGGAGAGGGGTATGAAGGGTTTGGAGTGGAGATTCTGTGGCGAATGAGGATGTAACATTCTCGCAGAGTTGTTCAAGCTCGTCCTCATCCCCAACTACCCTGGACGCTCTCATGCAGTGTTGACAAGACTGTCCGACTTTGGGGATGAAGAAGTAGAGGAGGAGAGGAGAGGAGCGGAGCGGACAAAACAGGACAGGACAGGACATGACAGGACAGGACAGGACAGGACATGACAGGACAGGACAGGAGCGGAGGAGAGGAAAAGAGAGGAGAGGAGAGGAGAGGAGAGGAGAGGATGTACTAGGAGCATTTATGAGCTAAGAAGTTGAGAGGTGAAGGACTAAATTAAAGGGGCTACTCCCATCCATGTAGCATCAAATCTTTCTTCGCCTTAAGAAAACGACGGAATATCAGCATCTCGTTGGTGGTGTATCTCTTGGGTAAACTTTGATGATCTGATATGATAGAAATGTGAGACAAGTGAAAAGAAAAACAAGAAAAAAGACGAGAAGAGAAGAAATACAGAAAGGAGAAGAGAAGAGAAGAAATACAGAAAGGAAAATTCAGAGAACAACATGAAGAGAAAGCAATTCAACAACAACATTAGTATTGTACCTGCCGAGTCGAAGCTGGGGTAGATGTCGCTTTCGCGCATGAAGCCTTCGGAGCCAAAGCTCCTCTCGAGCCAGTCTTCACCCGCATGTTGGTGTTTCACTTTCTTCACCTTCTTGGCGGGAGACGAGGACGCAGATCGCAGCTCGGACGTCCTCTTGTCGAAATCCTCAAGAAAGCTCCTCGTCTTGTCCAAGATCATGTCAACGTCCTGATACCGAGGGGACAAGACCACAGCTTCCTTGCGTGACGACGCTGATCCTCGAGCTTCGGTCAGCATGTCAACCTGAACAGACTTGTGCTCTACGATCCCGCACGTCTCCTTATACTCCCCGATCCTCTCGAGGTCCACAAAGTCGAAGGCGTTGTTGAGGCAGGCCAGCGTCTCCTCCAGCGCCCTCAAGCTCCTGCCGAACTTGTCGCTCATGGAGCCCAGGGCTCGAGCCGCTTCCTCCCTCTCGACGCTCAGGCGCTGGTTGTGCTGCTGGGAGGCGACGAGCTGCTGGGAGAGAGAGCGGTTCTCGTTGAGGAGGAACGCGATGATCTTGTCAGCGCTGACCTTGAGCTCTCCGACGGCTCTCGCAGCATCGGCTTCCTCCTTAGACACACGAGCAGCGTCGGACGGAAGCGGCTGCTCCCCGACGTTGGCAAAGGCCTCGAGGTCAATGAAGGAGCGCGGTGAAACCTCGAAGCTTGCTCCTCCCACCTCGTCTCCACTGATGCTCAGGTCTGATCCTTGCGACGCTTCCCTGCCCTGTGGACCATGACCCTCCGTCCCTCCTCGACCTCTGCGGTCACGCGCGTCTGTCTCCTCTTCTCCTCTCCTCCTCTGGTCTTCGTCGTGTACGTATCTCCCTGCATGCAGCTGCGTTGCTGTCATGGACTCTGTCCCATGCTCGTTGAATGCTTCCTGGCGGGCCTCTCGCCTTCCTGCCTGAGGCTCCCACCCTCTTACGCCAGCCTCCTCCTCCACCCGCCGCTTGTGCTGTGTGGCCCCCTCCTTCCTTCCTTCCCCTCGACCTCCTCGGGATGTTCCGTTCGTCAGCATTCCTGTGCTGTTCTGCCTCCCTCGCTCACTCCGTCTCCATGCCACCAGCTCTTCATCACAGCAAGGTTGCTTCCTCACCATCGTTCTCCTCCTTTCCTCTTCTCTCATCTCCATTCTACTCATGTCCTCTTGATGCCTGATACTCGTTTCCATGTTCCTCTCGATCTCTCGCCTCGCTTGCCTTCTCCTGTCCTCCTCCCTCCGGTCAAAGTAAGGTGCGTCGATCAACCTCCTCTCATCACTCCGTCCTCTCCCTGCCCTTCCTCCTCGCTCTACTTCCTCTCTTCTGTTCTTGTCCTCTACCGCGATGGTAACAAGTAACGCGACCATGGCGACCCTGCTTGTACCCCCGTACCTCTTTGTGTATGGTAGTACCCCTCCAGTATACCAACTATGATGACATACCCTCTTCTGATACACTATTGGACAAACAAAGGTACCGGTACTTTAGTAGCTTGAAACCCGTGACCCACCCTTGTCTTCAACCCACCCCCGGGAACCCCACAATGTAACCGCCATGGACACTCTTAATGTTGTACATCGATAGCATCACAAGTTTGATAGGTGAAATCACGAATGGAGGACGGGAGAAGGAGGAGGGGAGAGAAGGGGAGGAAGACGAGGAGAGAGCGAAGAGAAGGAAGACGATACAGTGCTGAAGGTAATCAGAAAACATGGAGGAAGGGCTGTCACTAGTTTGCTATGCTGTTGCTGGCATGTAGAGTCAAGTCCAACTGTGTTGTCCATATGGCAAGGGATGTGGCGTAGCGATATAGCGCGGGATGCGAACAATGTGCAAGCAGACTGCAGTTCAAAACGATGTATTTAAACTTGTGTAAGTGCGGTGGAGAAAACAAAATCTCACAGAAACCAACATTACAACAAGCTCCACCGTCGTTTTGCAACCATTTCACGCATGCTTTATATCATCTACAAATGATTACTCGACTTTCTTCCTAAATGAGCAACCCTCCATAAGACGTGCCTTTCCGCCAGTAGGCTGACACAAAACCTGATTGCAATTTCCGCACAAAACCACAGACTGAGCATGGCTGAATACAGTGGTACTGCAGAGGAGACATGTCAATGACCGACAATGCACTACTGAGAGGATCTCACATGTTAAAGCATCCCGGACACTTCACATCCATGAAAAAGCTGTTAGGAGTTGGTACAAGCCTCTTGAGCTTGTGTTTACGCTTCTCGGCAGCTGGATTAGGGTGAAGCAGATCGTCCTCAATCTGTTACCGAACGAGTCAGTTGACTGTTGAAATACCACAAGCACAGCTGGGATTTGTGAGAGCAAGACAAGATACATCCGCAAGTGACCAAAAGAAGCAAAGAAAAATAGACATGACAGCCATAACATGCCAATGATCAATATCTCCTTCAGCTGCTGTCTGAAAAAAATCTCCACAACAAACATAACGAAGTTTCAAGAAGCCCCTTCATTGACAACATCCGATCCTAAATATGGGATCTGTCCTCTTCCAACACGACACAAAGAACATGAAAGAATATCATATTAATTATCGTCTATATACGACTCACTTACACACAGACTTTCAAGTGATCAAACTGACGTTAATCAAAACCAAGACAGCCTTTCACACCTCAACACTGGCTGTTCACAGAACCAATCAAATCAGCCATGATTTGTCTTCCGTGCACAGGAGAAAAAAGAATTGAGCAAAAACAAGTCAATCCTTTGATCTCCGTAATGCTCCCCACTGGTACTGGACAAGTACAATGACACGTAATCATGTCGATTTCATTGCTCACAAATTGATCTTCACAGGACAGAATTTGCACAGGAAGCACATTAGCTGTGAGCTACACATATTGAAACTTCACAGGATATGAAAGTTAAGTAACATGAAGCCACGACACTTGAAAAAAACCCTGTGTCAAGCACATTTTCCTGCTGCAACTCAAAATAGCTCGAGTGTCAACATCTGCTGTTTGAAACAAGCTCTCAACCTCAAACAAACACACAAATCTGACAACACAGGTTCAAATGTTTCAGAGAACAATCAGCATTCATCAGGGCTGGTCTTATCATGGCGGCGGCGTCTCTTACATACGGCATGGCGGCAGGCTGCTTGGCTGCGAGGCTGCTCTCCTGCTCCTCGTGCTCTGAAAAAAAAGAAACACTACCCCTCACCCCCCTCACATCCTTACACTACCCTACCTTTTCGTCTCCCCACCCCTCCTAATCCCTCCATAGACCCCACCGTTTTCATGACCCACCCTGATTATTCGTTGTCCACGATCACCCACCTCTAGTTTCACCATAGAACTGGAGTACCCCACCATAAATAGTCAAATTCACCACCCCCTCTATCTGGACCAATGGACCAACCACTGTAGACAATTCGTTACCACCCCACCTATTTTTCTTACCTACCTACCCCAATTTGATCACCCTCCTTATTTCAGACCATGACCCTATGGGGTACCACACTCGAGGGGCGAGAAGAAACTTCAGTAACTTCTGTCGCCTTGAAAGTTTGACGCCGAACCCCTCCAGCCAAACTTCAAAACTTAATCACAGGCTGGCCAGGCTGTGCGGCCACTGTGGCGGCCCGCCCCCCCGGCCGGGGGCGGGGGCCGGGCCGCCACGCCGCCGGCTGCGCCGGGTCCGCATCCTCCGTGACTGAATTATTAAACTCGCCGCGCTGCCAGAGTCACTGTGGCCCACGGCGCTGAGCCTGTTGGGCCGCGCCGCCCGCCCGGTGCTGAGCGGCCCGGCGCCGGGCGGCCCGGGACTGGGATCGGATCACCGGCGGCCGGGCCGGCACGGTTCCGGCCCCGCCGCCGGCCCGGGCGGCCGCCCGGTCGCCGCCGCCACTGGCAGGGCCGGCCGGGCCCCGGCCGTACCGTACGAGTCCGGCACTGCAAGGCCTGAGTCTCACGGTCGCCGACCGTCACCCGGGCCGCGCCGGGCCGCGCCTGGTACCGTACCGTACGCCGCGCGGCCGGGTACTACGATACCCTCCATCATTGTGAACTTCGGAACTTGGAACTTTGCCAAGTTGAGCCTGCCGGCTCTAGGGCACGTACGGAGGAGTCGCAAGGAGAAAGGGTGGGGTAGTTCTGAGGGCAAATGGAGGGGAGGTACTGGATCATTCACAGATGCCATTCCAGGTAAAGTGAAACGGTGAGTGTTGATGATCCACGGATCTGTTGAGGCCATCTGTTATCCAAAAGACTTGTTTTCAACTACAAAGGGGTGATCTATAATTTAACTGTATCTGAGGAGGCGAAGATATCACTCCAAAAGAGTTGATTTCGGTAATCGGCGGACGATCCCTCCGTGAGTCTCGAAGGACTCTCTACAACACCAGGAGTTTTTAATTCCGTCGTCTCCCGTGTTGCCTCATCGACGTTCTCCTCCTCAAACCCACACGCGCGCTTACTAATTACAAACCTTATCGCTATCCAGACCCCATTGAAATTCTCTTTCTTTCCTTCCCTGATTGCTCATTTGGCTTCTTTCTCACTCAACTATATCCCTTGACCGTCTTCGATTGGAATTTGCTACATACATCTCAGTTTTCACATCCAAGCATCCATGCAGCTCTCCGAAGAAGATTCTATTTTCAGTCCCAGCAACTCCGACTGCGAATCCTTACCAAACCGTCAAATACTTTGCGCTGATATCAGGGTTCCGTCGTTTAATATGAAGAAAGCCCAAAGTGCTCAGAACTTCACCAATTTGAAGGAAAGTGTACAGAAACTCAGCAATTTGGAAGAAATGGATCAGAACTTACTAGACAAGTTGTTAAATATTTGGTAGTCCAAAATAAATAGATTCCAAGAATATGATCGATGTCCCTGATGCACCAATGTGCCCGAGCGCCATCGATTTTTTTTTCATTTCAATCATTGTTCATTGATTCCGAGGTGTGTTACAATCAAACCCGACCCTTGCTATAACACGCACACATGTCCGTATCTTCTCTTGTAAAACAAAAATATAGACTTGTGGAGGGCTTCTTTTCGGGTTCTCTTTACCTTGACAATCATTTTCTTTGTCTAACGGTCTTGTTTTATTGCGGAGTTGCAGTAGTTTCCCCTGCATAATGGTCTCCTCCAACTATGCCCATGATCACTTTCGATTTCATCACTCTGTCCTGTGCAATTTTATTTGTCCTCTCTGATGTTCTAAGAGAACAATGATGCTGTGATCAGGGTTTACACCACGGAAAGGTATATTTTGCAAAATTCATTTGTACACAATATATCACAAGGTAGAGTTAATTACAGCTAGTTTTACATCACCAAAGATTGAGATATTTGGCAAGCTCTGGAGTAACATTTCCATCGAAGTGGATGGTATCATGTGGTCCACTTGCACAAAATTCCTTCTCCCACAACGTACGGAGGTAGTTGAAACGAATGCTGGTTTCAACAAAATCCTTCTCTGATTTAGCATTTGTGTTGCTGAGTGTAAGCTCTCGGACTTGATCAACGAGCCCAAGGGAATGATCTGAATTGTTTGGTGTAACCCAGTGACAGGAGCACTTCTCATCGGCCATTTGATCGCTTGAACTGTATGAGGGCATGTTGGTTCAAATTCAAAGAGGAGCGAATAAGAAGACAGTGGAAGAGAACGGTATCAAGTGCTATAAGGTCGACGAATGCAAGGAAGGATAGCGCTAGAGCGGGGAGGAGGATCAGGGCGTGGGAGGGTGTGGCTGGGTGTAAGGTGCTGAGATGCTGCGGGAGGGTTGTGTTTGAAACTTCAAGAACGAGAAGGTTGGGAAAGCAGGGGAATCATGGCCCGTCATGCCCGGGGAAGTCAAAAGAAGTGCTTTCAGATTTCGAAAGATCCAGAAGTCCTCGAAACGACCCGTTTCTGAAGGATCCCCGGCCCCTGCAGTACAATTTCTTTACTCAAAGGGCCGCACCCCAACCCCCGGACCGTGCTCCTCCGAGTCGCTCCGAAGGGTGAAAGTAACGTTTATGTAACGTTTCGTCCCCTTCTCGCTTCCACGAGGGTCAACGTCAAGGGAGGGGTAGTTGAAGATAGGAAAAGGGGGGTGATCCTCGAAATTCACCAGCAGCAAACGAGAACCATAGGGGTACTAAATGCAAGAGGGGGTACCTACCTGGGTGTTCGATCACCATCACAATTCTCGTTCAAATTGGGGGTAAAGGGTGGTATTACTCGAAATATCGACACTCAGATGGGGTTATCATCCCAAGGGGTAGTGGATCGATGGGGGTGGGGTAGGTATGACTGGATTTTGGAGGGGTTGGCCTGAAGCCGCACGCAGGAGAGGCCGCAGAGGAGATGATGGATCACCCTACCCCGTCTTTGGTATTCATGCAGTACTACCCCCTTCCACCAATACCCCCGTACAAAAAGCCTCAATTGACATCAGATGGCTACCTATGGATACCTCAAAGATAACTCTATTCAGCCATTAATCAAAAAGGGGTAAGAGAGGACCATTGGACTGATATTGGACCTTCTTCACTACTTCCTTTGGTCTTGGGTCCCACCCCCATCGATTGGAACCAGAGAAGCCAACATTTCACCGACCCTGGTGGTCCTACTGATGATTTTCTTTAAGTTTTTCAATATGAAATTTACGCATAGAGGATACCTGGATGCTTGCTCTGAGGCCTCAAGGTAGGGGTGAGCACCCCTACCCCACCTCAGAGGGCCAAGGCATTACCCGTACAACTCTAAACAGGTCCATTCCTTTGCACCCCACCCTCAATATCACCACCCTGGGATACTTTCATGTGTACCCAAACACCACCTCCCTTATTCATTGGATATGTCTGAAGGATATTGTGGGGCATACCTGAAATTTTTATCGATTACTATATTATCTGAAATGAAGTATGGTCGTTACATAACAACATAAACTCCTCAACCTGTTAAAGGAGGGGTATCCAAATAACCCTACCCCGACGGATATACAACTTGCTTTGCACTACCCTTTCACTTGGACATTGGAATGATCCACCACCCCACGTGGAAAGCACCCCCACCCCCTGTCTACGAGACAGTCCTCGCCTCGGGCACCCCTCCCTCCCCCACGAGCAGGAGACGAGGAAGACAAGGCGAACGAGCGGCTAGTTCCAAGCGACAGAAGAACAGAGAACAGAGCAGAGCAGAGCAGCAGGATACATCTGTACCTGTGAGTTGGTTCGTAGACACACAGCTAGATACTTTCCTTGCTCAGCTTGGTTGTTCAAGGGAAGTGAAAGCGCAGAGCGTGTGAGGTATAGCAGGTAGTGGGGCAAGGTGAGTTGCAGCTCGATACATCGTTGTATAGTGGCGATACAAACGGAAAGATAATTAATTCGACGAGTCTTTGGTGATTGAAACAAGCAGCTCTCGGTGTGCCTGGACGGTGTATAGGAATTGCTGGTTGGGAAGATTGCGAAATCGGAATTGGTATCAAAGCATGAGGTAGGATAAGGGCGTCTGTGCGCAATCTGGGATAATTCAAGGACATCGAGCAAAGCTTCAACAGTTTGCTTTCATTCAATTTTGGATATAACTTTTTGGTATTCATTGTGGATTTACGGCACGGTAATTGCGTCAAAAGTTTGAATTTAGTCCCTCTTTTCTCGAGTCCCCTTTCAGCCTTATTCTGGCACGGTGTCAGACTTGCTTGCACTTGGATTTGGTCTCAGCGGAGTTTCAATGATGTTGAGCTGATTCAGAACTGGGACTGCAGTCTATAACTTCTTCCCTTACTTGTTTTCCTCTTTGTGTAATTCTGCTGCATTTCAATTTTATTCTTTGACAAGACACCCCGTTCTTCTTCTACTACTTATTGTCTCTCACCATCTTGCGCGTTCTTAAACTCTACTGAAATCTTGGTTCTTACCCTCTTCCAAATCATCGGATCAATCCAGTTCTGTGGCTCCCACCAAAACTCTCACTCGGCCCTCTGAAACAAGTTTACTTCGATACCCTCTGTTGGAACAAAGTTGACTGGCATTGGAGGCACCGTTGGAATTTTGTTTTGCTGTAAGTCCTCTCTATTAACCTGCCATCACCGTCCAACCTTTGGGTGTGGGCGGTGCTGGAAGGGGGAGTCGTAAGGCGTGTTATGCCACGACTGCCATTGTTGCCTTTCCATGGACGGTGTTAATCTCAAATCTGGCTGGCTGAATGCAGGTCGAACTGCAAATAGCAACATCACAGCTCCTCCGATCGAATCAATCTACAAGAACAATGACTTCTCGAACGGATCTAGCGAAGGAATTCTCAGCTCGGCTGGTTCCAACGGAGTCTCTCGTAATACAAGTTCTTCCAAGGGCATCATAGGGCCACGACCGATCATGGGCAGCATGCCATGGCCGGCAGTGAACGGTTCGAGAGGTGGACAGACCACGAATCCTGGCTCGGGGTCTAGCTGGGGAAATCAGAACAGGGGTCTGTCAGGTTCGCAATCTTCTACACACTCAACTTCGAAGATCTCGGCTACCACAACCTTGCCCATTGCTAAGA
Source organism: Guillardia theta CCMP2712 (assembly GCF_000315625.1). NCBI lineage: Eukaryota > Cryptophyceae > Pyrenomonadales > Geminigeraceae > Guillardia > Guillardia theta. The sequence goes on from NW_005434576.1 coordinate 171,103, forward strand.
CCCTTCAGCCCTTGACCAAGACTACCGCTCCTGCGAGTGGCATCTCAAAGTCATCGTCTACCGGGACTCGCAGCGGAAGTTCGAGCTTGGTCAAGGCCCCACCAGTTGTTCAACCTGTGGTTCATGTTACGGAGGTGAATGAGGAGTCGAAGCACTCGAAGAAAGAAAGCGACGGCAACAAGCAGATTCGAAAAGAGAAACTGGAGCAACGCAGAAAGTTTCTCGAAGAACTGAGCAGGCAAGGGACTGGAGCGAAGTCCAAGTCTGAAGACGAGGCTGAACTTCCTCGAAGCGTGGAACCTGAAGTGGTAACCTCGCAGGAGGATGTCAAGAAACCTGCCGAGGAAGAGATCACAGAAGCTGTTTTGATAGACAGCAAGGTAGAGGAGGTGTCGCTATCCAAGGAAGAATGGAATGCCAAATGGAAGGATATGTATGGCATGTTCGCACGTGGCTCAGAGGATTCTCATCTCATCGACGACGCCGACGAGAACTCTGACACCGGGGAAGGAGAGTCTCTCCTTACCGAAGAGGAGATGGCAACGTTTCGGGCTGTTTATGGGTCCAGGATTAGACGCAAGCAGCCCAAAGAATTTTTGATCCGAAGGAGCAAGGTGGAAGACCAGTTCGACGTCACTGCTGGAGATGACAGCTACTCGACGTCGGATTCTGACGTGAGCTGAAGGGATTAGACCGTACGCTCTGTGATCGACCAAAGTTCATGTTTTGAGTTCGTAAGATGTACAGTTTGCGCAGGTGTTGTGGTATACAAAGGGATTTGTCTTGGTTGTCTCCCCACCACAGCAAGCTTGTGAGCAGCGAGTATCTCAGTGGGTAAGAGTTTCAACAAGCTTGTCTTGAATGTTAGCCATGCAGTAAAGAATATTCGTTGTGTTGTGAAGATTAGCGAGAAGCCTTTCAGTTTCTACAGCTTCGCATTCTCAGGGAAATAGACAGCCATCTGAACTTCCTTCCTCTGAAACCCACAGCGTTCGTAGAACTTGACGTTGTCCTGCCAATCCGTCAAAGCTTTCTTCTACCTGTGCCTCTCTCCCTATTTCCCTCCCGCAAGCCAATCCCTCGTTATCTGCTCCTCCTCCTCCTCGACCTCAACTTCTTATCTCCCTCCTCAATGCCTCTGCTCCTTCTATTCCTCCGTCCTTCTTCCCTCTTCTCACCTCGGAACAGTCGAGGATAACCTTGTAGCACCCGACTTTTTTTCCGATGTCTTGCAGCGCAGCCATCAGCCGAGCTCCCACGTTCTTCCCCCGCAGACTAGCATCCACTACCACGTCTTCGATATGGCCAGCCAGTCCCCCTCCTCTGAGGAACTTGTACTCGGTGAGGAGAGTAGCAGTCGCTACTATCCGACGTTCCTCCGTGTTCTCCACCACCACAGTGAAGTAGCTTCCGCTGCAGCGCACACCCAGTCAGGCCCGTCCTGCGCTCCACATCCCCCCCATACGCTTCCGTCGATCTCCTCTGCCCTCCTCTGCTCTCCTCCTCCTTCCTCCCTCCCTTGCAACATCCGCACCTGCTGCGCATCTTGTTGAAGATGTCGTTCCATCTCTCTTTGGGGATCTCAGGAGCTTTGGTGAGCTGAGCGAGCAGAGGAAGGAAGCTCTTTTCATGATCGGAAGACTCCAGCGCCCTCAAGACAAGCTTGTCTGAAATCTTCGCCATGGTCTCGCTGATCTCTGGCGACTCGAACTGCTTGATCGCGCCTGACATGGTACCTGTAGAGCAAGAGCAAGAAATTCTCAGGATAATGGGAGCGAGTTGCGGGTAGAAGGAGGGCAGATGCTTAACAAGCGGAAGTAGGTAAGAAAGAAACGGAGGTCAGGGAGTGAGAATACAAATAATCTCATCGTATTGTCAATGACATTGTACTACACTGAAGTCTGCCTCATCCAACCTACATCCTCCTTTCACGGAATCAATTGGTCCTCTTACATCAAAATACCCGCGGAACTCCGACGCTACTTCTTTCTGCTTCTCCTTCTCCCTCTGCTTCTCCTCTTTCCATTCATCGTCCTCATCATTGTCGGCAACGATCCCATCCTCCACCTCCTCTCCTCCTTCCCCTCTCCTCGCCTTCGTCCTTGTCATTGTAACTTTTCAGCGCTGTGGATGAGGAGGTGGGGGTCATGACACCACCCTCCTCAAGAAGTGAAATTTTGTATCAAAGTACCGGTACTCACAAAAATTTCCAGGGTGGAGAAGTTTGGAGAGTTGCAAGCCAAACCCGCCTCAGGACAACAGTGCGGCGTCCGACAACCCGGTACTGAGTGACTGAGACCGGCGGTCACTGACTGAGTCTCGAGTTAGAGGCAGGGCCGGGCCCGTTCCATACAGACGGACAGCCGGGGCCTCACCCGTCGGAAGGCCCCCGGAGTCTTTTAGGCTCAACGATGTCGCGGGACATGAAACTCAAGGCTCAGATGAATAAACCCACGGTGGTGGGCTTCTTCACTACCGTCGTTGGCTGCTAGGCTATGTCGCTCAGCACTGACTCAGGCTCCTCCTCCTCCTCCTCCTCTTCCCAGTCCTCCTCCTCCTGTCTGATCTTAGTAGCGTCTCAGTGTCACTGAGCCTTGCCGCTCGGCGGCTGCTGTTCCCAAACTCGTACTCCGAGCCTACTATCCCACGGCATCCTCCGGGTTTGCTCTCTCCTCCACTCAGCTCCCGCCTCAAGGAAGCGCTCCCTGCCCGACGATCTTCGCTCCCAGGCACTGACCGTAGAGGCCGATGCAGGCATAAACATTGGGAGGGAGATCATCGAAGGCCAGCCCCTGCTGCACGATGAGCCAGCGGCAGGAGCAGGAGCCTCTTGGTTACCTGCTGCCTCCCGTTGATGAGAAAAGAGAGTCTGGGGCCATCGCGGATGACGCGGATCTGGTCGAGGAGGATCAGGAGGAGGGCAGAGGAGGGTCAGAGAAGAGGATCATGAGCAGGAGAGCGCAGCAGAGGGGAGGGAGGGACACATGCAGGTTAAGATCTGGCCAAGGCAGAAAGCCCAGGAAGGGCAGGGGAGCGAAGCGGGTGGGAAGGACGTCCGGCTTACTTCATCAGCAGTGTTGAGCTTGCCAAGGCCAAACTTGCGATCTCCAGGCATCTTGAGAGGCGAAGAGGTCAGATTGAAGACATCATCGATAGCTCAGAGAGCCACCACAGAGTTTGCAAGCTATCATCACCATCACCACCACCATCACCATCACTATCACTATCACCACCACCATCACCATCAGCACCATCACCACCACCAGCAGCATCGCAGTAATCATCATCATCATCATGATCCATCTCCGTCGTTGTCATCGTTATCAGCAGCAGCAGCAGCATCGCAAGAAGGCATGTGGTCATGCTTACAAGCTTGAAACTATGCTCGTTGACCGAGGGTTTTTCGTCGAAAAGAATCCATGTGTCTGCATTGGGAAGCCCTGCCAGAACAAATCACTAATGACGATGATGGAGCCAGGAGGAGGAGGAGGAGGAGGAGGAGGAGGATGAAGGAGGAGGAGGAGGACGAAGGAGGAGGAGGAGGAGGAGGAGGAGGAGGAGGACGAGGACGAGGAGGAGGACGAGGACGAGGACGAGGACGAGGAGGAAGAGGAGAAGGAGGAGGAGGAGGAGGAGGAGGAGGAGGAGGATGATGAAGGAGGAGGAGGAGGAGGAGGAGGAGGAGGAGGAGGAGGAGGAGGAGGAGGAGGAGGAGGAGGGAAAGTGATGGCTCGCTCCTCTTGGTGGTTCTAGAGGAAACTTACCAGTAGCAGGCTCTTTGAAAGGATGGTGGGCGGA
>NW_005434576.1:175000-180762 GCF_000315625.1 Guillardia theta CCMP2712
AGCCATCACAGTCTCCCAATACATATTGACATGTGAACCAACAAAACAATAATAATGATTGCCTTTATAGACTAAACGTTTTCTTTCCTCATTGCTTGACAGCTCACCGTAGGCGCACTGGTCAAATCTATCATCACTTTGATTCAAAGGCAGCTTACGTGAGATGTTTGAAGTGAGAGAATGTCGTAGGGTTATAACCACCCCTTACAGATGTTGAGCTCCAGGAGGAGAAGGTGGAGGAGGAGGAGGAGGAGGAGGAGGAGGAGGAAGGAAAGTGATGCTCGCTCATCTTGTGGTTCTAGAGGAAACTTACCAGTAGCAGTCTCTTTGAAAGGATGTTGGGCGAAGGAAGTGACTCCAACCTAAAAAAAGGTCAAATGGACGAGGAGGACAGTCAGTTGAGTCAACCTTGAGTCCTCCCTGAAATTCGCCCCTCTTCTTTGCACGTTTCATGATGCGAATCTCCCACCACCAACGCTGAAGAGGAAATAGTGAGTAAAAGAGAAGAGAGGGGGGGAAGGGGGAGCGAGAGCGAGGGAACAAGGGGGATGGATAAGGGGAGGTGCGAGGATATTCACGATATGTGACACGGCAGAGGAAGGGAGTTAGCAGAATGAAGACGAGAGCTGCAGAACATCTTGTGACCTGAGGAACTTGCTCTGTTGAGATTGCAAACGTCTCAAACCCTTCAGTTCTCTTTATCATCGACCCGTTCTTCTCAAATTGCGGCGGCGAATTGATCTTTGCCTGCGATATTCGTCACCAGCTACTGCTCCTGCTTCTGCTCCTCCTCTTCTTCATACTGTGACTTTCACTGCTGTAGGTGCTGTTCGGATTGCTACGTTTCTATCACCATGATCTCCATCATCGTCATCTCAACATCTGACATTCATATCTCTATCATTCACATCGTCTGATATTAATATCTCTGTCATTCACATCGTCTCGATCATCACGTCTATGATAATCATCTACATCTATGACAACATTTTACGCCTCCGTCCTCGTCATGGAATTTCGTCTGTCGTGAGCTTTACCTCTTCATTCCATCTTATACATGGCCTCCATTTCGCCGTCATGAATCGCAACTTCACCTTCCTGTGCAGTTTTCAGTCGCGCGGGTCACGATAAATAATCAAACGACTTGTCGAAATGCGAGAAGAAATGTTCCCTCCAGCCTGCAGGCAAGACGTTCTTGGCAATCTGAGAAAGGGATTATCATAGCAAGAACGTCTGTTGAGATTTTGATCACCTCCTCACATTCCAGCTTCACCAACAGACGCGATCTGTTCGTCAAGAGTGCGAAGGTGTCAAAAAGAGCGCACACATGACAAGACAGGAGATTCCTCCCACACTTCTCACTTTCTCTCTGACTTTTCAATCTTTGCTTGTGATTTTGACATATTGAGCGCCTTCAGCACAGCCTTGACGAATAAATTGTCAAACGAAGAAAGAGAGGAAGAGGGGGAGAGGGAATCAGAGATGTAAAGGAGGACACAATGAGCAACGTACCGCTTTCTTCGCTTTTTCGTCAATGCCAGAGATGCAAAGTGTAGGATAATGCTCAAGAACTTCCGAGGACGATGAAGACGAAGACGAAGAGGAGCCCATACTTCTCTTGGCAATCTTTGACAATGTCAATCTCAACCTGGCGCAAGGAACAGTCTTGTACCTGTAGCATGACCTTGTCTCCTTTTATCATCTTTCCGTTCATCGTCATAGCAAAGCTAGCTGACTCGTCCTGTTGAAAAGTCTCAACAACTTTGCCACTTGTCAGGCGCTTCTCTCACCCATTCAAACTCCACGATGGCGAAATCATTGATTTTCGGAACCCTCTTCTCCACCCTCCTCTTGGATCGGATGATCCTAATGTATCGGATGGGCCCAAAAGGTGAGAAAGTCTTGGCAAGATGCCTTTTCTTCACTCTAACGGTCATGTTCAAGTCAGCAAGCACGTCAACAGATTCATCTTCGTCTTCTCACTTCTTTGACAGCCCGATGACTAGCAGATCTCCTTTCCGCGTCTGAACCTCCTCGACCGTCGTCTCGTTGGCTGGGAGAAGCTTTGGAGAGGACGTTGATTTCTGCGTGAAGGCAGTCAGGTGGAGAAGGAACGTGTGACGGTGACAATGAACTGTTGGGAAGGGAAAGAGGAATTACTATGATAAGAGCGCTGACCGAACGTGCAACGATGATGATGATGATGATGATGATGATGATGATGATGATGAGGAGGAGGAGGAGGAGGAGGAGGAGGAGGAGGAGGAGGAGGAGGTGGTGGTGGTGGTGGTGGACGAAGACGAGGACGAGGACGAGGACGAGGACGAGGACGAAGCAACATCAACAGCAGCAGGGGCAAGAGCAGGAGCAAGACAAGGCAAAGGAAGAGAGAGAAAGAGGGGGGGGGTTCAAAGAGACAAGAGATGATGGAGGTTCCAACTTACATCATGAAGTAATGCTCTCGTGTTGTTCAATTTGTTCCATTTGATTGACTTGGTCGGTGCTGAAAGAAATTAGCAAGAGAGAAAATACTCACGATCGTGATAACAATCACTAACAGCTCCTCTATCATGATTTCCATCATCAACATCGCAACCACACCAAGTTTAACAATCATAATCTTTTGAAATCATTATCTCAATGTCCATGAATACAACAACAATAAACATCATCCTCTACATCTCCATCCTCCTCGTCCTCCTCCTCCTAATCCTCCTCCTCCTCCTCCTCCTCCTCATCATCATCATCATCATCATCATTTACAACAAAACATCATCATCATCAACAACAACAGCAAGTCATCATCGTCTCACGTAAATTCAACGGACGCCATGGCTGGCGAGCTTCTTTGTCAAGGATGGATTCGAAGTAATCTGCTCCAATCCTTCCGGTGAGAGACGGGAGGTCTTCCTCTTGCCACGTCATCTGCGTGTAAGGTGAGAGGGGAAAGCCGGAAGAATGCGTGAGGGAAGGGCAAAGGCAGGAAGGAAGGGAAGAAGTCAGGAGGAGGAGGGGAGGAGGAGGAGGAGGAGCGGGGGGAGGGGGATGGTGATGGTGATGGTGATGACGACGACGACGATGATGACGAGGAGGAGGGAGGGGGAGGGGGAAGAGGAGGGGACAGGAAAGTAGGGAGATCCTGAGGCGTATCTGCAGTCGCACCTTGAGGTATATCCTCCCGTAACTCATCAGGATTCCTTCCCTTCCTCTCTTCTCGGGGCCGTTTTCCATGCCCCGTAAGACACACTGGAGTTCGCCTTTTTCCCTCTTCTGCCACAAGACGCCCTCTATCGTCTTGTTCTCGAACAGGCGACTGATGCCCTTGGAGTAGGATTGATTGACATGCTCTGGGCCCACTGAGTCTTCATCGTAGATAAGTACAGGGGCAACAATGGGGGAGGGAGGGAGCTGAAGACGGCAGAAGCAGCAGGGTCATCACATCAAGAGCAAGAAGAGGAGCAGGGGTGAGTACAGGTCCAGGAGCTAGAGAAGGAGGAGGATTGAGGAGGAGGAGGATTGAGGAGGAGGAGGAGGAGGGGGAACGGAATCTCTTTCAAGATAGGATCTCTGCAAGATAAAGCTGACGACAGCAACGGCCTGATGACTCACCGGCAGGGAAAAATCTCAATCTCACTGTCACAGGCTTCAGAGTCTTAACGTCCTCGACGTCCCGGCTCGAGATCTCCAACCCAAGGAACAGAGTTGCGCTAGACTGATACATCTGAATCAACCAGGGCCCGACCAAGAGGTTGGAATGAGACGGGAATCGAAAGATTTCCTGCTTCTCTCCGTCACGACACCTCGGAACCAAAGACACCCTCACCTTGTTCGATGATTGTTTGAGCCCTCGAGAAGGCTGTTTGCTAAGTTTCGATGAAGTCAACTTCCGCTCTTTCACCTTCTTCTTCTCTTTCTCCCTGCCCTTCGTATCGAGTCGTCTCCTCTTTGGCAGCGTCTCCGACCGGCTCTCCTCCTGGATATCGTCGCTCACCTCCACCTCTTGTGTGTGCGAAGCTGAAAAATTCTGATGATATGCATGTCATGGCGATGAAGGTGAGCAAGAGCACGTACAGATTCTCCGCGCACAGATCCTCTTCGGCCAAGCTTCTACAAACAGCATCAGACTTTGTTCACTCTTCCCCTTCCCCCTCACCGGCGGGCAGGCGGGTCCAATCATAACCTCCTCCTCCTTCTCCTCCTCCTCCTCCTTCACTTCCTCTCTGCCATCTCGGATCGACAGGTCACTCGATGTGTCCGACATGTCCCAGTCGTCCTCCTGAGACCTCACTACCTTTACTCCGCTCTCTGTCACGAGCTTCTGATCCTTCCACACCACCCTCTGCCTCGACCCTCGCTGGCCCTTCACTGTTGCCACCTTCCCGTCCCTCACTCGTTGCAGGACGTGGTCATACGCTCGCTGCGACAGAACGATCGATCTAGCTCGCGTGCTTGTTTCTTGTTTCACATCCCTTGCGCTTGTCTCATGCTCAGAACCTTCTCGGCTCTTCAGCGGTATACGACTCCTTGGGGTCTTGGACTTGCGAGCGGAGAGCAGGGAGGGAGAGACGTCCTTCATCTCGGGGGAGTGTCCCTGCAACCTCCTGCTCCTCTTCACTGTTGGTGTCTTGGGTGAGTCTATCCCTCCTCGAAGCCTCAGGCTGCATCGCAGCATGGGGTGCGCTGCTTTCAAAGGGTTGTTGCCGCATGCGTGCGGGGCGACAACCAGATCACTGTTGACCCCTGATCGTGTGAGAACCAAGAAGTTCGTGTGAACAAGGAAGAAGAGGAAGAGTCTTAGCAGACAAGATCTCTCTCGTGCAGGCATGCTCTCTCCAGCTCCAGCCCATGCACACACACCAACAACCTGTCTCAACTGCAAACCGGCTGTTTCAATCTCGGATCATGAAGAAGTCTCCGTGCTGATCGGTGAAGGTGTGGAGGGCTCAGGTCTCTGCAAGGTCTTCCACTATCTGCCTCTCATCCCTCCTCCTCCTCCTCTCCGCCCCTTCGACTCCATGCCCCCTCCCGCCTCTTTCTCGCCGCCGGCATCGAGGTATCCGGCCGCATCTCCTTTTTTATGTGTAAAAGGGTTTTCTTGAAAATTACAGCCGGGTCAAACAGCTAGCAAGATCCGGCCGGCGTCAAATGGTGGAAGTTGGAAGGGATGGAGGAGGAGGAGGAGGAGGAGGAGAGAAGAGAGACAGAAGAGAAGACTGGCATGAGAGCATGGCAAAGTCGAGCTGACTGGATGACGGTCAACTCAAGAAGGCAGGATAGGATGTGGAGGATGTGTCCTCGGAGAGTAGTTGTCGTTGCCGTGCTCCTGTTGATGTGCAGGAGCTGCTTGGCAGCGGATCTCATGAGGCAGAAGAGCATTCCTCCAGGTGATCTTGAGATGCTATATAGAGTTCGATCCTTCTGATCCCTTTCCCTCTTGCACCTTCTCTACGGACTCCCTTCCCTCCCTTGTGTACGTTTTGGCTACGTAAACGCTCCACTTCAGGATTAGACGCAGTCTGGATGGAACTGGTCCCGCTGGTTTCCTCAGCCATGTCGAGGTTAGCGACTCGGAAGGCTGCGACATGCTCTGAATCATCTCCACCAGCAAAGACACCGAGCTCGAAGTCAGGTTCGGCCTAGGAGAGTAAGTCTTTCAACTCAACGAGGAGGAGGAGGAGGAGGAGGAGGAGGAGGAGGAGGAGGAGGAGGAGGAGGAGGAGGAGGAGGAGGAGGAGGAGGAGGAGGAGGAGGAGGAGGAGGAG
>NW_005434576.1:180862-200862 GCF_000315625.1 Guillardia theta CCMP2712
TGAAGCTGGAACAACTACATATTCTACACCCACGCGCCGCCGCGCAGCCGCCATAGTCTTCCTCGTCATCATCGTCGACATGTACAGCATCATCTTTATTATTATGCAGGTGGGAGGGGAGAGAGAGAAAAACACAAACAACAACAACAAACAACAACATGAAGGCGGCCTGACGGAGGAGGAGGAGGAGGAGGAGGAGGAGGAGGAGGAGGAGGTCTCCTCATTTCATCCCACCGACTCCCATCCTATGTTCCTATCTCCGAATTCTCCTCGCACGCTTCCTCCTTGCATGCCCTCTGCTCCTCAGTCTTCCCTCTCCTGACTCGCTTTCTCTTTCTCCCTCCTCAGCATCAGCACGCGAGAATTTCCCAACGGAGTCAGCGAGCAGGCCTTCTACAACCTCCAGCAGATCCTCCACAGGAGCCATCAAAAGGTTCGTGAGGAGGAGGAGGAGGAGGAGGAGGAGGAGGAGGAGGAGAAGGAGGAGGAGAAGGAGGAGGAGCTGATTCAGCTGTCAGGGGAATGTACAGCTGCAAGGAGAAGGGTGGCAGAGGTGGGGGAGGAGGGAGGACGGTGAAGAGAGGACGGCAGGATTGACTGTGACGTGCAGGATAAGAGACCTTCACTTCTGCAACAACATCCGGTCGACGTACCACGAGAACGGGGAAAGAGAGACAGGTAGGACGAGCTGGGAAGTTGCTGGGGTGTAGCTGAGCTGAGGATGGTTGGCAGTGTTCAAGCGGCTGCTCCAGAGGTCGGACATGGTGGGTCACAACCTGAACAACGTGCCGGGCTCCTCGAAAGTTTGCCACCTTCGTTTCTCGTGGAAAGCGGAACAACCTGTAATGGATGGAGTGACAGGTAAATGTGATTGAGGGAGACTGTGAGGGGTTTGTTGGTCATCGTTATTGCTATCTCCATCACTGTTTCCATCATTATCATCGTCATCGCCGTCGTCGTCATCATTAACATCAACATCAACAATAACATTAACAACAACAATAACTTCAACATCATCATCATCATCATCAACAACAACAACAACTCATTACCATCATCATTATCATTTTCAATAAAAACATCATCATCATCATCATCATCATCATCATCATCATCATCATCATCATCATCATCATCATCATCATCATCATCATCATTTCTCCCGGAGGGTCGAATAGCGGTGCACCATCTCCACCATACCATCGCCATCTCCTCTTCTGCTCGTGTTCTCATTTGTTACCTGCAGACACTGGGCCTCTGGAAGGCGTCAGGGAGAAGAGGAGGATTTCATATGTTTACAAGATGTGAGACGTTCTCTTCCTCCCTCCAGCGACTACCCACATAACAACTTCTGCTCTCCTCTCGTCCTCCAGGTGGAGATACGACCTGACAGTCGTCTATGGCGCTCCTGTACAAGGTTGTCTCCTCCTCTGCCTCCTCTGTCTCCACGTATCTCTCCCTCTCTCCCTCCCTGTCCGTCCACTTTCCTTTCCTTTCCTTTCCTTTCCTTTCTTTTGCTTTCCTTTTCCCTAGTTCTTTTCCCGCTTTCTCTTCCCTCTTCCTCCTTCCCTCCTCCCTTCCCTCCTGGTCGTTCCCATTCCCATCCTTCTCCTCCCTTCACCCCTCTCCCTCCCTTCCCCACCTTCCCTTCTTCGCCTTCATCTCCCAATCAGCCCTCACTCTCATACGCATCCCTTTCCTCCTCCTCCTCTCATCTTCCCCTAGATTTCAGCATGATCGATGCCGCGCTACAAACAGCGATCCCGTCCTTTGAGGTATTCATTTCTGTCCTCTCTCCCTCCCTCCTCCTCCCTTCCTCCTTCTCCTATCCTCGTGCTTCCTGTTCCCAGCTCCTCCACTATTCCTCTTGTCATGCTCATCCCACGATTTAAGATATTGTCCTCCTTATCACCCTCCTCTTGATACCCCCGCCCCCCGCCCCTCCTGCTCCCCTTTCTCTCTCCTTCCTCTCTCCTCCTCTCCCTCCTCCTCTCCCTCCTCCTCTTTTCCCTCCTCCACGCAGGTGGAGATGGAGTACCTTCCCAAGCGCGCTGGTTCTCCTGCTTCGGTCCCACCTGCTTATCTCGCGCATTCCATGCTCCTCAAGGCTCAGGTGCGAGCATCAGCAGCTGAAAGGACCCTCTCACTCCAGCTGGCAGGATGTTTGCGGGTTCTTGCTCGGGCACCAGGTGGTAGTGGCAGGAGGCGGAGCAGGAGAACGAGGGAAAGGAGAGGGAGGAGGAGGAGGAGAACGAGGAGGGGGGAAGGGGAAGGGGGGCAGGAGGAGAAAGGAGAAAAGAGGAAGAGGAGCAGGAGCAGCAGGAAGAGAACGAGACTGAAGAAAAGCAAGATGGAGGAGCAGGAGCAGGAGCAGGAGCAGGAGCAGGAGCAGGAGCAGGAGCAGGAGCAGGAGCAGGAGCAGGAGCAGGAGCAGGAGCAGGAGCAGGAGCAGGAGCAGGAGCAAGAGCAGGAGGAGGAGGAGGAGGACGAGCTGAAGTGTCTCATGCAGGTTCGCCCGGAGTTGATCATGCGAGCAGTCTACCTGCAGCAGCCTCCTGGCCGTGTGATGGAGGAGAACGTGGGGGAGCGAGGAGGGATGCAGGAGATTGAGGCGTGAGGGAGTACAGCAGAGGAGGAAGGGATAGAGGAGGAGGAGGAGGAGGAGGAGGAGAGGGAGGAGGAGCCTACTGATAAAAAAATCGTCTAGATTACAATGTTATGAGCATGGGATTACACAGACTTCTTGTCCTGCTGGCAGTGAGAAGTTGGAGGTGTCGAGGTCCGGGTTGAGCTGCAGCAGGCTGACGAGATTCGTGTCTGCGATGATGCAGATCAGGGGAGGAGAGGGGGAGAGAGAGGGGGAGAGGGGAGGAGAAGAGGAGGGAGAGGAGAACAGAGCAGAGGGGAGACGGGAGAGGGGCTGGGAGGAGAGGGCAATGGCAAGGGAGGACAGGAAAGGGGGAGGGAGGGGGACGGGAAGAGCGGGGAGGAGGATTGGGAGTGAAGGGAGTGCGCGAAAAAACGGGCAGAGGTGGGGCGGGCGATGAGAAAGAGAGCAGAAGAGGAGGGGAGGGGGGGACGGAAGGAGGGTGACGAAGACAAGAGGGAGGAGGAGGAGGACGGCGAGCAGGAGCAGGAGCAGGAGCAGGAGCAGGAGCAGGAAGAGATTACGGAAGCGGGAGGACACGTCAAGCAAGGTTTCTCCCTTCTTGGTCCGGTAGATCATTCCCACGTTGAGGACAGTCGAGTTGCCGTCAGTCGCAACAAAGAAGGGATCTTCGATGGTCTGAGAGCAGGCGGGTGAGAGAGGAGGAGACGAGTGAGAGAAGTTAGAGGAGGAGGAGTGAAGTCAGAGGAGGAGGAAGAGGTAGGCGCAAGGGGGATGGGAAGGGTGAGAAGAAGTGAAGGGAGATGAAGGGGAGGAATTGGAGCAAGACGAGGAGGGTAGAAAGAGGATGGAGGAGGAGGATTGAGGAGGAACGAGAGAGGTCGGCGGGTGGGGGGATGGTGGGGAGGGAAACAGACAGACTGAGAGAGACTGAGAGAGGAAGAGGAGGAGGAGGAGGAGGAGGAGGAGGAGAGCATTGAAAAGTTCCTACCGGCGTTCGCGGGTCTCCATCCTCGTTGCCGTTCACCGCCCACAGGCGAAGCCAATTCATGCCGGGAAGAAAGAAGCGCATCTGATGAGATGAGTGAGATGAGGAGGGGAGCAGGAGGGGAGCAGGAGAGGAGCAGGAGGAAGGTACGGAGAGAAGGGAGGAGGAGGAGGAGGAAAGAAAGACTGAGAGCAGAGGAGGGAGGAGGAGGGAGAAGGGGAAAGAGGAAGTGGGAGGGACGATGGGGGAAGAGGAGGAGCGGAAGGGGTGGAGGAAGCAGCGTGACGGAGACCTGAGACAGGAGAGTCTCCCCTGTAGCAATGCAGTACTTGCAGCGCTGAACGTGAATAACGAGGCATCGTTCTCCTCCTCCTCCTCCTCCTGCGTAGATCGTCTGAGGGTCCCCAAAGGCTCCTCCACCGAATCCTCGTGCTCTGAGGACCATACACATCCTCGTCACCGAGCCCTCGGTCCCTATAGGAGGGCTCCACTGAAGGACAGTCTGGGTAGCAGTGCTGAGGAGGGAGGAGGAGGAGAGCAGAGTCATGCCGTCCAGGAGGGGAGTGGAGGAGCTGGGGAGGATCTCGACGAGGTAGTGATCGGAGGAAGCGAAGAAGTAGTAGCGCTCCTGGCAGCCGACATGCGCCGCCACGACTGTGCCCTGGGAGGAAGCGATCGTTTCGTTGGACCAGGAGACGATCGCTGGTTGGACTTCGACCTTGACACAGTGCGGGAGGCCGTAGAAGCCGCGGGAAGTCGCGAGGCGGCTCGGGGAGGAGAGGAGGTGAGGGAACGTTTGGAGGCAGATGGAGGAAGAGTCCTTGGCGAGGAAGCAGAACCTGAGAAAGGGGGTCAAAGGATGATGGGAGTGCAGGGAGGGAGGGAGGGAAGGAGGGAGGGAGGGAGGGAGGGAGGGGGAGCAGCAGCAGCAGCAGGACGGCAAAGAAAGAATTTTAGTAGCAGTAGGATGAGCAGCAGCAGCAGCAGCAGCAGCAGCAGCAGCAGCAGCAGCAGCAGCAGCAGCATCAGTGGTACCTGTACACCCTTCCGTCCTCTCCTCCCATGGGCGTCCACCTCAGCTGCCTGACCGCCTCCACACACGACCCGGGACCCCCCGAGACGTTCTGACCCGAGGGGGTGGTTATGCTAACACAGGAGCTGGGGGTGAGCTGGGAGGCAGTTGGAAGGCCGGGATCCTCTAGAGTGACAATCTCGACGTCGTCTCCAGAGTTTGGATCCCTTGCTCGCATGCTGAACGCGACCTGCCTTCCTACGTAGGCTGAGAAGAGGCTGGTGCCGTTGCCCATCATGTTCAGATCTTGAGCAGGGAAGGGAGAGTCGAGGAGGTTGGAAGAGTGGCGGAGGAAGACGGGGGGGCCTTGGAAGTTGATGGAGTGACAGCGGAGGGAAGTGTTGTTGAGGCCCCTGCCTCGGTAGACTGCCTGTGAGGAGCGAGTGAGGTGAGGAGGAGGAGGAGGAGGAGGAGGAGGAGGAGGAGGAGGAGGACGAGGAGGAGAGTGACAAGGGGGGGAGGAGAGGAAGTGTGGAAGTGAGATGAGCAGGAAGGAAGGTTCGAGTGACAAAAAAGGAAGAGGAGAATAGAGGGAGAATGAAGAAAACGTGAAAGGCATCGGGGGGAGCGGAGGGGAAAGGAAGGAAAGGGAGGGAGGAGGGAGAGGGAGAGTAGAGGGGAGGGAGGGAGAGAGGGGGGAGGAGGTAGGACGGGTGGTAGGGCAGTTGAACTTGTCTCGTTGACCTGGTTGTCTGTGGCGAGCAGGCAAGCGACGCGAGGAGAGATGAACTGACTGTAGAAATATTCGCCAGGAAGTCCTTCAGACACCTGAAACGAGGAAGAGAAAGAAGAGAAGGTGAAGGAGAAGGAGAAGGAGAGGGAGAGGGAGAAGACGCAAAGCAGAAAGTTACAGGATTATGTTGACAGAAAAAAGAAAACATGGAGGACAGGACGAGAAGAGAGGAGAAAGAGGAGGAGAGAGGTAGACCAGAGGAAGTGTAGGGAGGAGGAGGAGGAGGATCATGATATTGATGAAGAGGACAAGGAGGACGAGGACGAGGACGAGGGTACAACAAAACATCTCACCTGCGAGTACGTCTCGGTAACAACAGGCGACTCTCCTCCTCCTCTCCTCCCATACTTTACGCTCACGTTCAGATAGACAAGGGCCGTCCTACAGGTCTCATCGTAGACGTGCAGGAGGCTGGACGGGCGCCGATCGCAGGAGGAGGAGGGGTGGTGAGTGTAGAGGGAGATGGAGTGGACAGAGTCGTCGAGGAAGTAGACGTTGGAACGGTTCGTGTCGTTGAGCACCTGCAGCTCCACTGTCTCCCCTCGATCGTCGTCGAAGGCCTCAAATTGGAACTCTGCTGCAGCGGCTGCTCCGTACTGGGATGTGTTAGAGAGCAGGAAAGAGAAGGAAGGGAAAGGGAAAGGGAAAGGGAAAGGGAAAGGAAGAGAAGAAGGAGATAGAAGGGACAGGGAAGGATCGAGAGGAGGGAGAGGGAGGGAGACAACGGAGGGAGACAACGGAGGAGGAAGGAAGAGGAGTGATGGAGGGGATAGAGAAGAGCGATTGGTAAGGGGAAGACAGGGTCAGAAGACTGGTGTGATGCAGAAAAGGAGAGCGCGAATAGATCAACTGGAGGAAGAAGCAACGCGAAGGAGAGAGGGAGGGCTAGGAGCAGCAGCTAGTTGAGGAGGACCAACCAGGGACGAGTTCCCGTCATCGTTCCCGAGGGAGGACGAGGACAGCAGGACTGTCTTCTCCTCTTTCCAACAGGCTTGAAGCTCCGTGCACGTCGATCGCAACGTCGAGACATCGGGGACTCCCTGCAGCACGTTGTCGAGGGTCTGAAAAGTCTTGAAGAAGCATCCTGAAGCATCCTCTGACAATCTCGTCAGTCCACTCCGGCCCCTGCTCCTGCCCCTGCTCCTGCCCCTGCTCCTGCCCCTGCTCCTGTTCCCCTACTGACTGCGCTCCTTTCTCAACCACTGTCGTACACACAGCCTCTACCCATCTTCAAGCTGCCCTCCTCCCTACATCCTTCTTCCCCCTCTCCTCCTTCTCCTTCCCTCATTCTTCTTCGGCCTCTCTCTCTCCTTCTTCTCTTCCTTCATTTCCTCCTTCTTCTGTCCATTCTCTCCTTCCTGCCTCTCCTCTTGCCTCCCCCCCTCCTCCCCATCACCTGGGATGGTGAACCGAGGGAAGTGACCGACTATCTCCACCACCACACAGTGAGGGAGGCTGTAGCAGCTCGATCGGCAGGTCGAGCAGCGGGCCTGGAAGCACAACGAGAGTTTCCTCCCGATGTCAAACTCTGACGGCCCGGCCATGGATGTCCGCTGCCCGAACACTGACACGGTCAGGGCCTTCACCCCTGCCGCCACCGTCGACTCGTTGAAGGAGTGACACTTGAGGTCGAAGGAGGAGCCTGTTGTCTTGCGAAAACAACCTTGAACGGACGCGTGCTCCAGGTCGTACTCGATGTTGCCGTCCGTGTTGATCTTCTGGTCACATCGGCTGGTAGCGACGGTCGAGCTCCACAGGCAGGGGAAGGAGGTATCGCTTACGGTGAACGGGACGGCCGTGACGACGAAGGAGCAAGGCTCGTTTGCTACACAGGTCACCTTCTTGACAGGAGGAGAGAGGCGGGAGTTGTTGTAGCTCACAAACACTGGAGCCAGCACTTTGGTGCTGGTGGCGGTTGAGACTGAGATCCCCTGACTGTCGAGCGTGTAGGGGACGATGGAGGGACAGAGAGAGATCATGAACTCGATGGGCACAGAGACGTTGAAGGGATCCGACACCAAAAATCTCACCGGATAGAAAACCATCATGTTCGGAGTCCTGACGTTAGTTGTCACCAACATCACCCCCCTGACCTCCACGTTGATGCCTCCCCCGTCACCGTCGTCCCGCGAAGAGAGCTTCCACTCTGACAGGGTATCGCTAGCCGTCAAGGTCGTTGTTGAGTCGCGCAAGGCGTCCGAGTGAAGGGTAAGGATGTAATCAGCGTTCCAGCCAGGTGGATAGCTTGTGGCCGTACAGGCCGGGCAGGACCCTGTCCCACGGGTGCCCGTGGGACAGGGGGGGCAGCCTTTCATGTCCCATTTCATCTGGACATTGTTGCACGGGCTGGTGGAAGAGCAAGTCAGAGGCCTTCCTCTGCCATCGACATCGACAGCAGGGACTTCAATCGTGGTTGTCGAATTTTGGTTGACGAGGATCGGGATCGTGACGATGGGGAGCATGGTAATAGCAGGAGAGTGATGATTCGTGACCGGATACAACTGATACGTCTTCTCGAAGGTTTGCTCCCAGGGATTCAAGCATCCTCCAGTCGACGGCAGGGTACCGGTGGGGGAACAAGAAGAGCAGGTGCTGTTGGGCGAAGAGCAGAAGTCAGCAAAAATGACGAGAGAGCTGAGGTAGATGTCTGAAGCTGCGAAGTTGTCAAGACAAAATTTACAAGTGAGTTCACTGGAGCCAAGGTCGGGAGCCAAACACGCGTAATCCATATAGTAACCGGTCTGCGTGCATTGAGCATACCGCTTCAAACCATTGCCCTCAAACGACACGGTAGAGTTCCAGGAAGCGCCAGAATGTTGGACGACCTTCTGATAGATCGTGTAGACGAGGACAGCGTTGCCGTACGACCTGACCGACAGGATTTTGAACTGCATGTTTTCACATTTCTTCGGCTGAGTTCCGTCCATCCAACAGAACTGTGCTGCTTGATTCGTCTGCGCCAGGCTTCCAGGGCTAGGAGTGGAGGAGAACGCTGATACGTTGAAGACGGCTTCTACAGTGTGCAACAGCCGTCTATGGTTGTATGTCGAGCATCCCCCACTCGGTCCCAACTGGATGTCCATGCATGAAGGTGGCACGAGCTCTTGCGGAGTAGCCCCCACCCTCTCCCAGCGCATCGTCGCTGACAACATCCTTCCACGAGCCGCATGGCAAGCGAGCAAGAGGAGGAGAGCGCGGGCAAGAGCAGACGCTCTCTCCATCCTCCTCTCGACGCGTCTCACCATCGCCGAGCCCTCGCCATCTACAACGTCTGAAAACAAAAAAGTCAAAACTGTGAGAGCTCACCACGCATTCCGAGTCCGCCTCAGGTGTGAATCATTCAGCCCGGCCCGCCGGCTGTGAGGACTGACTGACCAGGGCGGGCCGTCGCCGGGGCTCTGAGCCCCGTCGGACCGGCGGCGATGAACCGGGGGGAGAGCCATTGCGCAGCAACGGGGAGCGGCGCGGGCGGCCGGGCAGCGCAAGACTCGCTCAGTCGGACACGAACTTTGCCATCTCGGAGGGTCTCGGAGGCATCCTGCCAGGCTGACGCGGCCGGGACGCGGCCGGGCATGGCCCGGCCGCCGCCATCAGCCGCCCGGCGGCTGACTCGCGCCCGGCCGGGCCCCCCGGGCGGCTGTCGGATCGCACTGCCGGGGCCGCCGTTGGTACAACCGTTATGAGACTTTGCTGGATGGTAACGGACAGGTGAAGTGCTCAGAGTTGTGGCTATGAGAGGCGATTCTTTTTTCCGATGCCACGTATCAGCCCTAAGGGCTGACATCGAAAAGATCACTTTTCATCAGATGAAAAGAATCGACGGTTCGAGTTGGGCCGCATCTCGGACCCCCACCCCTCTCATACGTTAGCCCAATAATAACCCCGCCACCCCCACCACCCCCACCCTGACCACCCACCCTTTAAGGAAGTCACGGAGCTCCCCAACTAATAAATCTAGTGAGTCCCGCATCCCCCGCAATCCTTCCATCCCCGTTCGTGGCGAAGACGACAAGATGATGGTAGGCGAGGGTGCTGAGGACGAGACAGAGTGGGGGAGCGAAGATATGAGCAGTGCAGGAGGTGTTGATAGCATGCAGACTATCAACAATCTTTCCGTCTCCATGGTTTTGAGAACAGCCCTTTTTCACCAATGACAGTACGCTGAGAGATAGATAGAGCATGTTATCATCAGAAACTTACCGAACAAGAAGAAATTTCTTCAATCAACTGACACATCCTCTTCATGGACAGATGTTCTGGTCAGGCGATACCTCTGACCTCCCCCAAAACTCTACTCTCTGCCCCACCGACCCCCATCAACAGGAATATCAATGCTTTCCTCACCTTGACGACCCCATCCCTCCCCTTCCCGACTACCGCCCGTCCTCCCCGCTCTTCTCCCTCCCTATCCCTCCCCTCGACTCCCTCCCCGACCAGCTCGTCTACCTCCCCCCGGACCCGCACGAGCCGCTGGCGGACTCTGAGCTCTACAGCTTCCTCGAACAGGATAGAGAGGGAGCAGGGTATGACTTGCTTGGCGATGTGCCACCTAGCACCCTGTCTGGCTCCTCCGCGTTGCCGATCGCCAACCCCGTGGCGGTACTTGAGACTGTGATGCCGGAGCCGAGAAGGAAGCGGGGGCGAGGGATGATCAAGCTGGGGGCGGGCTGGACGGTGATCCAGGGGGGCAGGATCAAGCGGCATCTGCCAACGGGAGAGGAAATCAGAGAAGCTGCAAGCAATGGAGGAGAGGTCGAAGAGGAAGGGAAGACTCCTTGTCAGGGTTTGAGGGGAGGGCTGGTGCAGCCGGGGTCAGCACGGCAATAGGACTCGGCGTACTGCTGATCATAGCTCAGGCATGCAGTGGACGGCACGGTGAAGGTGGCAGGTATGTTGCGGGAAGCCATACCGACAAGGGCGATGACCGAACGATCGATAGCCAACGCACTGAGGATCACTTCAGGAGGCCGCTAGATGCTGCTGAGGCATAGAGGTTGCTATATGCTAAGGTGAATACATATAAAGATGAAAGCATGCCTCTTTTGAGCGATGTAATAATGTTCACTGGTGATGAGGAACGGAGCTCGAGCCTCGCTAGCATGTCAGCGTGCTAGCCGCAAGGAGTGGGCGTGGCAAGGACCTAGAGCCTAAAGGACAAGGCAGGCGGGGAGCATCGAAGAACTGAGACTGGCCGGCTAGAGCCTGATAGTCGGACAAGGCCTCACTCTTGGATTCAGTTTGACCTGCACTTTGACCTGCAATTTCAGACTTCAGGCTTGTAGTTTCGGTCCTGCGGTTTGACCTGCACCGTTTGACCTGCCGCCGTGACCATTTGACCTGCGGTTTGACCTGCCGCAGTGCGGTTTGACCTGCGGTTTGACCTGCGGTTTGACCATGGCAACATTTTAACTTGAAGGCCCGTATTTTTGATAGCATATCAACGGTCAAATTGAACAAGTTGGCGAGATAAAAAAAAAGACGGTCCTCGGCATCCGCCGTTCACCCCCCACTCCTCTGCGACTTCTTCAGCAGTACCCTTCATTGTTGTGACCTATTTTCTTCCCACCCCACCCCCTCGCTGTTGCCGTGTAAACGGAAGTTCAGTGTCACGAGTCACCGGCGAGGCTGCCGCGTAGCCTTAGGAAGGGTCAACGACCACCCACCCCCACCCCCACAAGGTGACCCCACACACCAACAAAAATCATTGAATTCCAAAAATTCGATTTCAATAAAAGTCCGCACATCCCCACTTTATTATTGACTCCGACTACCCCCTGATCTTCCCTCAGAGTACCCTTTTCGCCACTGGGTGACCGCCGGCCCTCGTATCTGGCTAGTACCAGATACCGATTTTGCCCCCCACCCAGGGCCGTGACTCCCAAGGGAGACCGCCGGCCCCCGACTGAGAACTGCCATTTTTGGCGGCTTGCACGAAAAGACTCGATTTGCAAAATGAGGCAGCCAAGGGGTGGGGGTAGTCTCGGTGTCGCTTCCCCATCAAACTTATCAGCGTCTTTCCGTCAGCAGTATCAAAGGATTTTTTTGAGTATCTAGCAAATTATCCCTACCCCCACCCCCACCTCGGATTGACTTCACCCCCACTCTACCAACCTGGCTATAATCTCGCTTTCGCAGTGAGCCCAAGTCCCGCGATGATCGGATCCTCCATGTTCGATCCCCTTGAAGGCGACTACGAACAGACGGTGAGGGAGGGAGAGGACCAGGCAGAGAGAAGAGGACCAGGCATAGAGAAGGAAAGGACAAGGAGCGAGAGAAAGTGGAGGGAGAGGGAGAGATTCCAGAGAAGAGGAGACATTTGATGGGAGACAAAGAAAGTGTAAGGGTTGCAGGGACTGTAGAGAGGTCCATTGAGCAAGCGAAGTGAAAGGAAGAGAAACATCACAGACGCTGGTAGATAACGATCCTCTCGAGTTCGAGTCACCTCCTATGCCTTCCCTCCCCTTCCCTCCCCTTCCCCCCCGACCAGCTCGTGGATGATCAAGCTAGGTGCGAGATGGACGGTGATTCAGGGGGGCAGGATCAAGTGGCATGTGCGGATGGAAAAGGAGAGCATAGCAATGTACAAGCAACAAGTGGAGGTGAAGGAATATGACTATGTACTCATGTCAAACCACTAGGCTTTAAAATAGTGCTTGATGGCAGTAGTATTGTGAGAAAGGCCATGTATGAGTGTGACTACATAGTAAAGATCAAAGCATACCAGTGCTGAGTGCATGAGTGCTATGCTTGATTAAATGCAAGGGAGGCTACAGAGGCCCAAGGACTGGATCTGGATAGACATGTGAGGAAGCGACAAGCGAATGCATGTGAAAAGCGTATGGGGGCAAACCGGGGGGGATGAACTGGCTGGGAACCGGGCTGAGGTCAAGACTCGCTAGCAAGTTGTGGACGATGGCCTCCGCACGAGGAGGGTCGCTGAACCCCGTAGCTGTAAACTTCCGTCTTGCCCAACTCAAAGGCTGAAAGACCCGGCAGGACCCCCCGGGCCATCCGATTCCCCACTTTGAATCTAGCACATCGACATATCTCCCACCCCACCTCTTGCGTTCATCAGTGCCCTCTTGCCTAGGAGGGTCCGGTAGGTTCATCCCAACCCCCCCTCACCACCCCACCCCTCTCAGCCAAACAAACAAAAGGCGAAAGGACCTTGTAATGAGTACTTGTACCACAACAACCCACCCCTCGTCCCAATCACCGTTCTCGGGCAGGTAGGGGTTGTATTTATTCACGATAGAGGTAGGGGTTGTACTTATTCACATTCAGGAAGGGGTTGTACTTTTTCACGATACAGGTAGGGGTTGTACTTCGGATCCCAGTGTACCCTTGTGCCTTTCAATCCTGACCCCCACCCCTACCCCCCTAATTCCATGACACTTTAGTGAGCCTTGCCACCCATCTCACCTACCCCCCTAGCCACTTCCAATCAGTGACTTTCAACCCCCCCCGTCCCTTATTACCCCACCTGTTCCCTTTTCTTTCCTCTGCACTGAAGATCTCCGCTCTCCCTCCCTGTCCTCCCATGCTCTCTCCCACTCACGACCAACTCGACCTCCCGGTGAGCCACTCCCCTCTCACATCGCAGCACGTACACCCTCGATCCCGCCTCCTCCTGTACACGCATCCCTCCGACTCTCCCATTCCCGCTCCTCCTACTTTCCTACACATCTTCCTCCCCATTACCCTGACCGCAGACTGCATTGACGACTTGTCTGACGCCCTTCCGAGCAGGCCCTGCTGACAGGCGACCATGACGACCTACCCGCGGGACTTGCTTTCGCTCCTGACTACCCTCTCTACCTCGAGCATGACCTGCCTGTCGGCACCTTCCTCGACTCAGACCTCTTCCTCGACCCTCCCCCCCCGCTCTTCTCCCTCCCTATCCCTCCCCTCGACTCCCCTCCCCGACCAGCTCGTCTACCTCCCTCTTGACCCGCACGAGCCACCCTGTCTGGCTCCTCCGCGTTGCCGATCGCCAACCCCGTGGCAGTACTTGAGGCTGTAATGCCGGAGCCGAGGAGGAAGCGGGGGCGAGGGATGATCAAGCTGGGGGCGGGCTGGACGGTGATCCAGGGGGGCAGGATCAAGCGGCATCTGCGGATGGAGGAAGAGGCGGTTGAAGGTGGGATGAATATTTAAGGTTGAATGAAGGAGGAACTGAGGTATGAACGTGCTGTTTCATCATCATACTGCTATGCCATCCGACTTAGTAAGATGACAAGGGAGGGAGAGTGAGAAGATTACGGGTCAGGAGAGCATTTTTCGAATCAGCAGGCAGATGAGGTGAGGACTTCATTTGGGAGAGGGGTTGTATTGGTAGAAAGAAGCCGTGAAGGAAGTCAGATATCCAGAAAGGCGAGGATAAGAGGAAAACAGCTGCCAGTGTGATGCCTTGGGAGCCTCATGTCATACACCAGCATGATCTCATTTCCTCTCTCTACCCAATCACCGCATAGCTTCCGGCAGGTCTTGCTGTCGCTGATCTGATATCCTTTTCTTCTGCGATTACACATCACCCCCACCCCCACTCGATCGCTCAGGTAGTCACGCGCGCAGGCGAGTTTCGTACCGGGCAACTCGTCCGTTACCTAACTTTTTTACCACCCTACCCCAGTGGATGGCCCTGCGAGTGAAAAGTGAAGATTTCAGGGTTGCGCCAACGGAAATATATCAGAGGTTATTTCGTCAGTTTATCCAGGACCACTACTACATTTTTCACTTAACATTATGAGACGCTGCTGCCCTACCCTCCTGTCAACTTCTGTCGTGAGGATGTAGCCACCCACCCACATTTCATTCGTATCCCCTGGTATCCCTGGGGGTGAGGGGTGGTTATAAAAGAGCAAAATGGGTCACATGGAGCAAAAGGGCAAAGGAGTTCGGACCTTTACCACACAGAGCTCTTTCCGGACCACCCCACCCTACCACCCTCCAGATGAGCTGAAGTAGTCGACATCGATGACCCCACCCACCCCAGTGACATGACCATTCTGCACCTTACAACTCTTTTTTTGGCTACCCACGGCCGTGAAGCATACGGACTACCCCATCCCGATCAGTGACAATCTCGAGCTGACACCACCCACCCCTACTTGATAGCGTTGATTGCACCAGCTCCTGCGCCGCTTCGGAGCTGCAAAGTTCTCATGAGCACCGACCCCACCCCCTCCATGCCCCTTACAATGACCCCAAGAGACCCCCACCCATCAAAAATACAAAATTCATACCCCCTCGACCCTACTTCAAGTGAGCCCTGGCACTCGCTCTCCCTCGCTGTCCTCCCATGCTCGCTCCCACTCACGACCTGAAACTCGACCTCCCGGTGAGCCACTCCCCTCTCACATCGCAGCACGTACACCCTCGATCCCGCCTCCTCCCGTACACGCATCCCTCCGACTCTCCTGTCCCCGCTCCTCCTGCTTTCCTACACATCTTCCTCCCCATTACCCTGACCGCAGACTGCATTGACGACTTGTCTGACGCCCTTCCGAGCAGGCCCTGCTGACAGGCGACCATGACGACCTACCCGCGGGACTTGCTTTCGCTCCTGACTACCCTCTCTACCTCGAGCATGACCTGCCTGTCGGCACCTTCCTCGACTCAGACCTCATCCTCGACCCTCTCAAGCCTGTTTCATCCCCGCGCTGGTCTCCGTCTCCTACGGATGACTGCCCGTCCTCCCCGCTCTTCTCCCTCCCTATCCCTCCCCTCGACTCCCTCCCCGACCAGCTCGTCTACCTCCCCCCGGACCCGCACGAGCCGCTGGCGGACTCTGAGCTCTACAGCTTCCTCGACAACGACTGCCACGCTGACCCCGGCATACTGCCTTCTTCGAGCTACTCCGGCTTGCCTCCCCTCTCGCCAGCCTTCTCCGCGTCGACCTTGCAAGAGTCAGAGACGCCGAGGAGGAAGCGGGGGCGAGGGATGATCAAGCTGGGGGCGGGCTGGACGGTGATCCAGGGGGGCAGGATCAAGCGGCATCTGCGGATGGAGCCAGACGAGGAGGGAGAATGCTGAGAGGGACTCATAGAGAAGGGGAGAGGACAGAGAGGAGCAGGATGGAAGGGGCGGGTAGGAAAGGATAAGTAAAGGAATAATATTGCCTGCTTCAGAGCATAGAGAAGAGGGAATGGAAGCATCATTTACGTTACTATGCCAAGCAGACCATGACATGAAGTCTCTGTATCTCGGAATAATCACCGTCAATGGCGATTGTCTTGTAAGACCAACGACAAGCAAGACCAACGATTTCAAGGAAAAGGAGTCCGATGATAAAGGGAGAGAGGGGAGGGAATGCTGCTAGGTCATGTACCGGCATGATCTCGTGTCTGAATACCCCACCCCCTCTGAGGGGCCTCACCTTACAGTGCCCATTTCTGTGCATGTGACCCATCCATTGTCCGTGTAAAGGTAAAGGATACTCTACTACCTCAAGGTTGACCAGTGACTGGACCCCTCCTCAACTTGCACTACCCGGCCCTCCCCGCCCCCCCCCACCCCTCCCTGCGCATCCCTAAAAAGAAAACAGAACTGAGGGCAGAGGAAGTCACGCTGGCATGGCGTTGTTCCTACTATCTCTGGGCCCGGGGGACGCGCCAGAAGTTATGATCGATCGGATAACCCCACCCCTCTCAGAGCCCAACCTGCATACTATCATGCCGCCAAGTCCGTTCGATGCTACTGAGTAGGGTGGGGTGGGGGTCGAGTGACTGAACTTCGGGAAAATGGGTCTTGAGAATTCTTGTCCCCTACCAGGCTACTGATGACCCCACCCTTCCTTCCGGCCCCTCACTACCCTGTACCGTACCGTGAAGGGTTCACACTGACTACCCTACCCACTCAGTGACTCCCGTGACCCTTCAAGACTCAATCGGCACTGAACTTATACCGCAGCTGTCCCACCCTTTCAGCTCAGTGACCGATCCGGGCGGCCCCCCGGCCCCGTGGGCACCTGAGGACTATCATGCTACTACTAACGCCGAGAAGGACAGGCGCTCGGACTCAGGCTTTTACTCAAAGTTAAGATAAAATCAGTACGAGGACAATCAGGAGAGTCGAGGAGGCTTGACCCCGGGCCGGGCCCTGACACTGTCGCACAGGCCAAACGGCGAGAAGAGAAAGACAGCGAGAACCAAACCCAATCCTGCCGACTGCTGTGCGGTCCCCCAAACTTAACTGATACCTTCACTTAACTGCGCTGACTCGCTGAGAGTCGGACCGGCGCCGGGTCGCCGGGACTCCGCCCAGGTCGGAAGCCGTATCGATGTACTAAGTTCGCCTGCCTTTCAACGGTATTCAATGATTGCCGCTGGGCCCGGCAGCCGCACTGCGGCTCACTGAGTCACCTGGCTGCTCACCTGGCGCAGACCTGGCGGCTCAGAGTCACTGGGCCCCGAGGTCATAGCGGGGACGCGGCCACTTTTCATCGCACATACAAGGGAAACATGAAAGGATACAGGAATGCGATGCAAGGAAGGGAGCGAGTAGAAGAGGAAGAGCGAGAGAGGGATAGACCCCATGGGAGGAAAGGAAGAGAAGAGGATGAAGCAGGGTAGATGCCTTGAGCGCAGCAAGAGCAAGTATCTTAGGCAAGAGCAGCGATGGAGAACGAAGAGGATTGGAGGACTTAACGACGTGGTAGGGAGCAGAGAGATGACGTACGTTGGTCTCGATAAAAACAATCATCCATGGATGTCGTGAACGAAAAATGACAAGAGGTAGAAGAGCACACAGACAGGACAAGAAAACATCAGACAAGACAAGCAAACATGTATCAAGCATGCTACGCAGAAGTTGTCTACAAGCTTTCAAGAGGTGATATTTTGATGTGCAGAAAGGCACAAGCTCTAAATCTCTGAGTCCCCCAACATTCTGCATGAGAGTTCGACTAAGACAACGATTTTTCTCCTCCTCTGCAAGGATGAGAGAGTGAGGTGAGGAAACGACTGGCCATGACGTCAAGGCGCCTCCTTCCGGCTGCCTTGGCCTCTCTGGTCTTGACCTGCTGCTTTGAGGCGTGCGGATCTTTCCTCGTTTCCTTCTCCCGGTATCCGAACCTGCCATGCTGCTGCTGCCTGTAACTTTCGTTGCTAGTAGCGAGTGCTCGCGTTCCCCTTTGCCGTCCTTGTCTCCCCCTCGCCCACCTCCTCCTTCCCTCTTTCCTCCTCTTCCTCGTCCCCTCCCCTCGTGCTTGCCCAGTAGAACAGTCTGCGAGGCCAAGAAGAAGAGCGGCGGGAAGCAGGGCAGCAGCGGGGAGGCATCAGACGGCGGGGAGGGGAGAATGTCTCCTCGCATTAGGAGCGATATCGGCATCTCCATGAAGACTCAGCTCAAGATCGTGAAGGCGTACAGGGAGATGGAGAGGGCGAGCACCAAGATGGTGACGAGGACCAAGTTCAGGAGAGCCAAGGCGTCAGGGCCAGGGAAGGAGGACGAGATGGGGCCGGAGGTTCTCTCCAACATCTGGGCGAGGGAAGACGTTCCTCCTATCTTCTTCGTGGATGGATACAACGTGATTGGGCAGTGGAACAAGCTGAAGAAGAAGAGAGACAAGTGAGAGAAGGAGGAGGAGGAGGAGGAGGGGGAGGGGGAGGAGGAGAGAAAGGGGGGGGGGGAGGAGGAGGAGGAGGAGGAGGAGGAGGATATGACGAAGGGTTGGGGGCTGGGAACGAGACGAGGACGAGGACCCTGAGTAGGGAGATGAGATGGAGATGTAGTTATAGATGGTTGTGATAATGTAGAGGGGGAGCTGTAAACGACTTATGATGTTGGCAGCGGTGACATCAGTGGAGCTCGAGACGTCCTCTACGATGAGATCTCTCAGTTCGCTCATTACCGCGGTGAGACAGAAGCTTGTTCCTCCCGTTACTCCCCATCAGCCTTCCTTTCCCCCTCCCCTGCTCCCCTCCTCTTTGCTCGCTCTCCCCTCCTCAACTCTTCTTCCTTGTTTCTACTCCTCTCCTCTATCTTCCACCCTCTACATCCACAGCTCCTCCAGCTCCATGATGCTCGGTCATTTTCTCAGGTTGTCAGTGCACGATCGTCTATGACGCTGTAGGGTACACGGCTGGACTGCCTATCACGCAGGTAAGGAGAAGGAAAGGAGGAGAGAGAGGAGTGCTTGGAGGATGAGAAACTGAGGAAGAATAAGATGAGTCGAGGAGGAGGAGGAGGAGGAGGAGATGGATGGAGGGCAGAGTGGGGAAGCTGGAGGAGGAAAGAGGAGACGAGGAGGTCTGCGATGACACGTGAGCAGGCGGAGATGACACGAGCAGGGGTTGAAGTTGTTTACGTGAGGGACGAGAGTGCAGACACGTGAGATCTGCTGCTGCTGCTGCTTCCCCTGCTTGCCCTGCTGCTGCTGCTGCTGCTGCTGCTGCTGCTGCTTCCCCTGCTTGCCCTGCTGCTGCTGCTCCTCCTGCTGCTGTTTCCCCTGCTGCTTCCCCTGCTGCTTCCCCTGCTGCTTCCCCTGCTGCTTCCCCTGCTGCTGCTGCTGCTCCTCCTCCTTATGCATAACCACCGCCTCTCCTCTCACTTCGACCTCCCTCTATGTCCTCTCCCCTTTGCCCTCCTCCTGCTCTTCTTTTCTCCTCCCTTTGCTCAATGGCTGCTCCAGGTACATCCAGGCGAGAACAGCTGAGATCTCGACATGGAAAGAGAAAGATGGAATCAAAGTAAACCCCTCCTCCTCCTCCTCCTCCTCCTACTCTCTTCCTCTCCTGCGCTTCCTTCTCCTCTCTTCCTCTCCTGCTCTGCTCTGCTCTGCTCTGCTCTGCTCTGCTCTGCTCTGCTCTGCTCTGCTCTGCTCTGCTCTGCTCTGCTCTGCTCTGCTCTGCTCTGCTCTGCTCTGCTCTGCTCTGCTCTGCTCTGCTCTGCTCTGCTCTGCTCTGCTCTGCTCTGCTCTGCTCTGCTCTGCTCAGCGTCGCCCCCTCGCCTTCTTTCCTGACTTTGCTCGACCAGCCTCCGAAGGTCTACATGTGCTCGTCTGATCGAGCTATCTCGGTGAAGCTCCTGCTCCTCCTATTTCCCTCCTTCCCTCTCTTCCCCTCTCTTCCCTCCCCTCCTCCCCCTTTCCCTTCCCTTTTCCTGTCCTGTTGCTATGTGCTCGGAGCTCCTCCTAAAATTTCTCAGGATATCGCCACCGGGCATGGAGCTCTTGTTCTCTCCTCTGCTCTCTTCATTCAAGTTAGTTTTTGTCACCCTCCTCTCCCTTCCTCAACTGCCGCCTGTTGGTCTCCTGACCTCTCCTGACCTCTCCTGACCTCTCCCCTTCTCTTTTCTCCTCTCCAACCCTTCTGCTCCTCTCCTCTCCCCTCATCTGCTCTGCTCTGCTCTGCTCTGCTCTGCTCTGCTCTGCTCTGCTCTGCTCTGCTCTGCTCTGCTCTGCTCTGCTCTGCTCTGCTCTGCTCTGCTCTGCTCTGCTCTGCTTTCTCCTCTCTTGCACGCAACTTAAACCAACTTGCAGGAGATCAAGAGGGCTAAGAAGGAGATGGAGGGATCCTACGTTGACCCCAGCCATGCTTCACTGTAATCTTATGCTCCTCCTCCTCTTCGTCCTCCTGTTTCAACTTTCCCTCTCCTC
>NW_005434576.1:208835-233694 GCF_000315625.1 Guillardia theta CCMP2712
GGGGAGGGGAGGGGGAGAGAGGTGGAGAGGGGAGGGGAGGAGGGAGGAGGGGAGGGCAGCGGAGGAGAGGAGCGCAGGTACCATCGAAGTCTTGAGGAGCATGAAGGCTCCTGTCCCAGCCCCGCACTCCAGCGCGTGCGAGAAACACTCGGCGACAACGGTGGAGGGGGAGAGGCCGAAGACGCTCCGGTCGACCTTGCGCTTGCAGCAGTCGCTGGCAAAGCAGACCAGCTGGCCGCAGGTCAGGCAGAGGGCTGGGCGATGAGGGACTGACGGCTCGAGCTCGCTGAACTCGTTGGAGCAACCAAGGCACTTCTGGTCCCTGTAGCGCATGTAGAGATCATGGTAGAGGTCGGGGAGGGGGATCATGAGCGGCATCCCCATCTCCTGCGGTACTGGCCATGCTTGCAGCGTACTGGAGGACGAGGAGGAGGAGGAGGAGGAGGAGGACAGGAAGGCGACCAGGTCCTGCATCCACTGGCCAACGAGCTGCTCCGTGAGGGAGTAGAGGAGAGGGAACATGGTCCCCTGCTGCAAGGGGAGGTGAAGACTTTCCAGCAGGTTCTTGACGTCTGTCTCGGCGTTGAAGTCCTTGGGGAGCAGCGGATCGCCGAAGTATAGACAGTGGAGGAGATGAGCGCTGCGGAGGAGGGGGAGGGAGGAGTCGATGTAGAAGTCTCGGAACCCTGGCCCGTGGATCCTGTTCTCCTCCTCCCCGGAGAGGAAGTGGAGCCTCCGGCCCTCCCGCTCGCCCCCGCTGCGCATCTCGGCGAAGATCCTGTCCAGCCCCAGCTGGCAGTGGAGCTGGTACACGAGCTGAAGGATGTGGCACTGGGACTCGTCGGTCATGTCAGACTCGCTCTGGAGCTCGTGTGGAGGGTTCTTGAAGAGGTAGGAGAGGCTGACCTGAACGACATGCGCGCTGAAGATCAGGTGGAGGATCGCCAGGTGCTGCTCCAACTCCTCCACGTTCAGCGAGTAGTACACCTGCAGCAGCACCGAGAACATGTGCAGAGACAGGAAGGGGGCGTCCTGGGGCCCAGCTGCTGCTGCTGCTGCTGCCGCCGCCGCCGCCGCCCCTGCGGCAGCTCCGTCGGCTGCTGGAGAGCTCTGCAAGCCAAATAGACGGAGGAAGGGCTCGTCCAGGCTCCTCCTCCTCCTCCTCGCCTGCTCATGTCGCGCGAGCACATGAATCTCCCGCAGGTTGTGCAGCGCCTTCCCCACCGCCGGCAGCTTCTGACTCGCTGCTCCTCCCTGCCCGCTGAAGAACTCTCTCGAGTTTAGCTCCATACAGCAGATGGTCGTCCCCAGCCCCTTGATCAGGTTCCCCAGCGCCCCGCTCTCCCCGTGCCCGCTCGACGCGCTGCCCACGTCCTTGACCACCTCAAGGCGCTCCAGGAAGGAGGAGATGGATTGCGCTAGCAGGGCCCCGTGCTCGAGCTGGACGGGGGAGAGGACGCGCTTCTTGAGGTGGAGCAGGGAGAACTTCTCCCTCCCGTCCCTCTTGTACCCCTCGACGATCGTGTTGATCAGACTCGGCATCGCTTGCTGCACTTGCTCGTTGCTGTCGTTCCTGTGCCGGGACGGGATGAGCGGCACCAGCGCGTTCGCCATCTGACGGCAGAGGGGGCAGAAGAAGTTGCCGTTCTTCGCCTCCTGGTAGCCCAAATTCGTCCTAGTGAGCAGGGAAGCGTTCTTCTCGGGGTGGGAGAGGCTGTCGAGGTAGCTGTTGAAGCACGACACGTGTATGTAGTGGCCGCAGGACTGGAAGAAAAGATTGGGGCTGCTGTGTACCTGCATGTTCGTTGCTACCTCCGCTCCTCCTCCTTGCAGCCGCCCGCCGAAGAATTTTTCCCGCGCCCTCCTGTGGTGCTTGGCAAATACGTTGGAGTTTTCCATGAAGCAGACCAGCCCGACGGGCTCGCTGGTGGAGGGGCTGGCGTACAGCGAGCAGATCACGCACTTGACCTTGTCGTCTTCGTTGTCCTCCTCCTCCGAGTCCGACACGATCGGCATCGCAGCTGCAAACATCTTCTGCTGCTCCGCAAAGCTCTTAAGCAGGGCAGCCTGACGCTCCTTGGCCTGCTGCAGCGAAACCTTGGACGGGGAGCCTGAAGCTCCCCGTTCCGCCGCCGCCTGCTGCTGCTGCTGCTGCTGCTCCAACTGCTCTCCCCCCCCGTCAGCCTTTGTAAGACTCCTGTACAGGGATAGGACGTTGGAGACTGAGGGGTGCGTGTCTTGCCCGAGGTCAGTCTTCTGGAGCTCGCAGAGGAGGGTGTAGATGCTGTATTCACACTCCTCCTCCTTGCTCTCCTCATGCGCCTCCTCGTCTCGAATTTTGACTGAGATGACCTTGTCAAAATTCTCGAGGAAGTCATGCCGATGGAACACGCAGCCCCAGTCCTGCAACAGTGCACCACCCGCCTCCTCCTCCACCTCCCGCAGCCCTTCCTGCCTCTGCTCCAGCTGATGCTCGAGAGCAGCTTGGATGAGCCAGAGCGTCATGTTGACTTGAATGGACGTCGAGTAGACGCTTCTTTGCCTGACTGCCCTCAGCAGCACCCGGTGCAGGACGTGATGGAGGACTGGGGAATGCAGCAGCCGGTAGATCCCTTTGAACGTGTCGGGCAGGTGCATCAGCAGTTTGCGCTTTTCGCCATGAGCTGGCTGGTCGCTGGGGGTTCGACTCTTCTCGTCCATCTTGGCCTGCTCCAGCGCTGCCTCGTAGTCGCCATGGTTGAAGCTGCGGACGAGCACGTGGACGAGGAAGGAGTCGTAGCGGAAGGAGTCGTCAACCTTGAGACGGTACTTACCCTGCTCCATCTTCTCTGACTTCGGCTCCTCGTAGTGAGACGCCTGTCGGTGAAGTGAGTAGTGCAGTAGGGGAGGATGCGCAGGATAAGGGAAGGGAGGAGAGGACAGAGACGGGGGAAGAAGGAGAGGTGAGTGAGGAGGAAGAGGGATCAGATTGCTAGCCATGTTGCTGGGGAGTAGCAAGGGGATCACGAAAGACGAGGAGCGAAGGAAGAGCTGGCAAGTCAGAGAGAAGAGGAGAGAAGGGAGGAGGGATGAAAGGACAGCAGACGATGAGGAGGAGCAGGAGGAAGGGCGGAAGGCGGGGGGGGGGGGGGGGGTGGCAAGAGGGCACAAGTGGCACAGTCGTCCACCTGGTTCAGCACGGATTCAAAGTCTTCATGCTCGTGCCACCTCCGACAGATGGAGTCTGTCAGCTGGCTGTGCGAGTGCGGCTTCACGCACAGACGGGCCGTGATCTCCTGGTGGATGCAGTCGCGGTCCGACAGGCCCAGCCTCGCCCTCTCGGACAAGATCGCTGCGATGATGATGAGGCAGTCCTCGGAGATCGACGTGCTGGCTGAGACTGGGATGTCCATCATGTCCTCATCCTCGTCCTCGTCCTCGTCCTCGTCCTCCCTCCTGGGATCCTTGAAACCGAAGTACTCCATCAGCCCGAAACGATCCAGGATGATGGCGAGCAGCTCGTCGGGGTCAGTGAGTGCGGCCGAGCACTGAAGGATGAAGAGGTCGAGGTCGAAGCCGAGGTCGTAGAAGTAGTTCGATCTGTAGATCCATCCTCTCCTGTGCATGTTCTCCCCGTTCCATCGCCACATACCAGCTCGGATCTGAGCCAGCAGGACCTGGAGGGAAGCAAGAGTCGACAGGTGAGCTGAGAAATGAGGGGGAACGACTGGAACACACCTGAATGCGCAGCGGGTGCTCTATGAACTTGCTCATGAAGCTGTTCAGGTCCTCGATGTCCAGCACCTCCCTCAGGGGACGATCGGAATATCGACAGATCTGCCCCGATGACGTCAGCACAGGGCCCAAGGGACTCGCCACACCCACCTGGGACACGAAGAACGCGACGAAGCGATGGATGGGGATGTGGAAGGAGACGGCCTCCTTGGACACGTCGAACATCATCGGGAATTTGTAGTTAGCATCCCCGACCTCGCTCTCCATGAACCACAGCTTGCATGCCTGCACACCAGCCTTGAGAGTCGCCCTCAGCGACCTCAGCATCTTCTCCCGGTCGATGCCGTCCTGCGACGGATCGTCCGTCATGTCTTCCTGGGCCATCAGGTCTTTGACTCCCGTGTCGATAAGGCTCAGTTGCTCCATCACGAGCTCGAGCTCGATGAAGAACGGGCTGGTCCACGCTCGAGACTCTTGCTCCACCAGCACGTTCACCTGAAGTCCGTTAGTCGCCTCCCCCTTGCAACTCGCACGCGCGGCAGACAGACCGATCGGAAGTGAAGGTCGATGCTCTGAAACTGCTTCGTGACGTCCAGCCATTCGTTGATGAGGTGCTCGTTCTGCAAGAACTCCAAGACGACGCTCCTGTGCGACAGGATATTGACAAGGTCGTTGGTGATGGGCCAATAGGTGCGTTTGGTCCAGATGTCATGCTCGCAGTCGATCGTCTCCCCCTTCAAGACGTTCTTCTGCTCATCGACCAGGTAGAGGATGTTCTGGAATAGAGTACTGAGCAGTGACTCCTCTTGGATCATCTGGATCGTAAGGATCGAGTTGCTGAAAAGTTGGACGCTGATGTCAACCATCCTCGTAGGTATCTCCTTCTTGTCATTGGGGAGCTCCCTTGTGTGCTTCAAGATCGTGTACATGAACCGTTTGTACAGCTTGATGAAGATTCGGGTGAATCGCTGCTTGAAGTCGAAATCGAACAGCATCTGGAGGAACAGGGTCGACATCTCAACTGACAGGTAAGACCCGGTGAGAACGAGAGATTCCAGGATAGAAAGAGGAAAGCTGTGATCAGGCTCGTTTGTGAGATGGAAAAATACAGTCTTGGTGTCTTGGGAGATGAAAAAGTCGTAGTTCCTGCCAGTCTGGCAGTTGAAGAACTGCTGAACTAGACCGCTCCTCGACCCCGTGTGCCCCCCCGGCGCTCTCAGCTCTCGGTTGCTATCACTTCGTCCTGCCATGTCACCGTCGCAGCTCACACCCTCCATCGGCGAGTCCGAGGCCCGCAAGTTCGGGTTGATCAAACCGATGTCTTCAAGGGCAGCTGCGCACACGATTCTGCGGTAGACGTTGCCAGTACGGCAGAGGTTCTGAACGAAGTGGAACATCTCCCTGCACGTCTGCGGGAGGGGCTGCCGGTAGCTCTCTATCGGATCCTTCCTCCAGAAGTCGTGGCTCTCCGCCATCCGGTTCGCCAGGTACTGGAGGAGGACTTTGAGGACATGGTACGCGCTCCTTACCTCGTCTGTTGGCATCGGGATGTGGAACGGCATGGCAGGTCCCGTGTGCATGGAGCAGAACCCCGTCGATTTCCAGGCCCCTGGGTCTCCACAGTCGCAGCAGCCGCCAGCGACTGACCTGTACATTAGGAAGTTATGGTTTCTGTGCGCACCCTTCTCGAAGCACTCATGGCAGATCGCCGAGCAAGGGCTCATGCCGCATGTCCTGCAGCGGTAGGCAACGTAGCCCTTGCCCCAGATCCTTCCGCACACGTTCGACTTGGCGCCATAGCACATCTGAACGCGCTCGACATACTCGTCGGGCGTCTCGTTGTCAGCAGGGGAAGTGATCAACCATGGTATCCACTGCATCACGTCTGTGAGGTCGGAGGATGCGACCTCTCTCTCGTGCTCTCTTGACAGCAGAGCATGGGTGAATGACTCCAATGATTCTATACTCTTGCGAAGCTCCTGTCCAGCCTTGTCCGGGCCCAGCTCGACGAGCCTGCCGAACTCTTGAAGCCGCATTCCGTGTGCTGACTACGTTACCATGGCCTGAAAGCTAAGGTATCATCAGTCAGAACGGGAATAAAGAACAGCATCATGTAGATATGGACCATCTAGCTGAGTTCATGTCGCACACAAGAGCAGGCGAACAATCAATTTTAGGGATGCAAGTGTAAGGGAGGGAAAGAAGCGGAGAAGTCACCTCCTGCACCCGTCTCCCTCCCCACTCCCCTTTCCCCCCGATCTTCTTCACGTCCCTGCTCCTCCTCGACATCATGATCTCCCCTTCCTCCCGATCTTCTTCACGTCCCTTCTCCTCCTCGACATCATGATCTCAGCTCCCGCCCGCCCGTCGCCTCCTCCCCTTCATCCCTCCCGCTGCCATGACAAGCGCATCCTTCCAAAAATATTGTTATATATTTGTATAAGCTTCTCATACGTAAATATCTACAAATATATAATTTGCAGGTATCTATAAGTATTTATTATAGATAATATATTCATAAAAATAAATTTATTTCATAGGAAATTAGAAATGAAGTAATAATAATTGGTACCACTGGAATCGTCTGTACTAGGCGTGACCGTACGGGTCTGCCGCACCCGGGCCGCGACAGCCCGGCCCGGCCACTGAGCCCCGGTGGCAGTGACTCGAAGCCTCCGACCGTCCACTGGCAGGGCCCGGCCCGGGGCCGATCGGATCGGAAGTTAAGTTCACTGAGTCAATTGGATCGGACCCGGCGTGAGAGAATTCGGAAATCGGAAGTGCCAGAAACCGTTTCCGCTGCAGTGCCAACGGCCGCGGCACCGGGCTTGGCACGGTACTCCGTACGACTCGCCGAGTCCGATCGGATGATTGCCGGGCTCGGTGAGATGCCAATCATTCGTCGCTGTAACAGTACGGTACGGTCGGGGGCCTGATCAAACTCTGGCACGACTTCTTTGGTTTCCTCAGTACGGTCTCACTAACGTTTAGAGCCTGTCTTACTAAGGGATCAGGACTCGGCGGATGGTACGGTAACAGGGCCGTACTAGGCTAGTAGTCACGCCGCCGGGCGGCCCCGGCGCCCCCGGGGCACTCACTGGCACCGGGTGACCGTACTGGCACTGGCCCTGCGGCAGCCCGGCCGGGCTGGCCGCTCGGAGCGGGCCCGGGGGCCGCTCAGCGGCCAGTGCCGCGGCGCAGTGGGGCCGGGCCGCCGCGCGGCCCCGGTGACTGACTCACCGTCAGTCCGGGGGCCTGCCAGGCTGACGGTGACCTGCAGGCTGACTCGGCGTTGGACTCCGGTGACCGCCGCGCCGCGCGGCGCCCGGGCTGCGCCGCTGCCAGCGGCTGTACTGAGTACCTTGAGTAGTAAAGCCTGCCGATGAGGCTCAACGGGCCGTCACGGTACGGAGTACGGTACGGTCAGGGCGGCAGTGAGGCCCCCGGGCCCGCCGGGCCGCTCCGCCCGGTGGCACCCTGTTAAAGGGGCGTGACAGCGGGGGTGGTTGAAGGGGAGAGGTGGACTGAGGTGATGACAACGGCTGGTCAATCTCCCGGTAGTGTGTAGCGGGAGACTGAGACTCAATCGCTGACCGAGGGCTCACCCATGTGAAGTCGGAGGACCGGAGTTATCACGGGGCCACTAGTAGGACCAACTATGTAGTAAACTTACTGCCTTTTCCATGGTGCTATTACATCTCTGGGGCAAGCTTGTCTGAAGGGAGCGAATTTTTTAAAAAGTAGTAGTATTTTCTCCTGCACCAGTGGAGGGCAATGTCAGCAAACTCTTGGGAGACGCAAGAAGAGGGCGGGAGGGAGGACGGTATATATAGCGATGGGAAGGGCAATCGAGAGCACCTGCAGCCACATTGCTCCAAAGATCTTCAAGACAACAACTTGCAGAAGTAAACCCATCGCAATCAGAAGAGAATCTCCAACACTGAAGAAATGATGAAGAACATGTCCAGGACGAGCAATCTTCGTGAAAACCACCTATATCAACTCATTTGTGAAAAGCGCAAAGAACAAAACAGTCTTGCTGAGAACACGTCAACAACACTCTTTAATGCCATTGTTGCCGACGAAGTAGACGAAGACGACATAGTCGTCAACGAAAAGAAGACTGGCTTCCCCCCCACCGTCAGGCTCTCTTCCCTTCGCCCGCTTATCACTCGATCTCAGTCGTCTCAAAACTCAAGCCTCGACTCCTCCTCCCTCTCTTCTGAGCCCCAGGACGACACCGAGCTCCTTCGATCCCGCATCCAGGCCGTCTTCCTCACCTACCGGTCTCCCAACACTACCCCCAAGCAGTACGTCAGCCATGCTCAGCTCCTCGAGTCCTTCAAGGACCTCGCCGATACTGTCAGCGGCCCCAACGCCTTCAGCGTCGCCTCCACCTCCTGCTCCTGCCATCGCCCTCACTCTCACTCCCCCAGCTTCCCGTCAACCAGCAGCATCCCGTCGGGCGAGCACGGGTCGGCCAAGAACAAGCCCCGCCCGGTGCACAACACGGCTGCGAGGGCTCAGGGGAGGTGCGAGTGCGAGGGAGTGCACGGGGTGGTGGAGATGCGGAGCAAGAGAGGCTCGCGGCCCCCGGAGAAGGTCAGGTGC
Organism: Guillardia theta CCMP2712; assembly: GCF_000315625.1. Taxonomy (NCBI): domain Eukaryota; class Cryptophyceae; order Pyrenomonadales; family Geminigeraceae; genus Guillardia; species Guillardia theta. The sequence continues at coordinate 217,161 of NW_005434576.1, forward strand.
TCCATCCAGTCCAGCTCGGGCAAGATGATCCTCTCCATCTTCGGCGGCAGCGACTACGGGACGGAGGTAGGCTTCATCCGGCTGGAGGAGTCGTACGTGGCGACGTACGGGGAGAAGCCTCTGACGTTTGCGGTGGGGCTGAGGTCGAGGAGGGAGTGCTTCGAGGAGAGCGAGATCCACTTCTCTTGCCACACGAGCGTGTCGCGAGACAAGTGGGTGGGGGCGCTGATCCAGGGAGGGAGCAAGAGCAGGAGGATGCTTTCAAGCCTCCCTGCAGAGATCGTGGGCGACGAGTGAAATGAAAACATTTTATGTAGATAAACAATAAGAGATATTCCCTCTTGATATTCCTGCTGAATGTAAGACTTTTGTGAAAGGTATGAAGACTCCCTCGCCTGCTGCGGAGCCAATCCGTCGATTACTCGGACTGGGGCCCCTGTTGGACCGTCAGTTGACTGTCCAACCATTCACTAATCGGATCGGCCCGTCGGCCCGTACCGTCCGTACCGGCCGGCGTACGGCCCGGGAAGTTGTCACCGTCGAGTCGTCACCCGGCCCGGCCCCCCGTGTGACCCGGTGACCGTCAGACAGGCCGCGGCTCGGCGGCGCCGCGGCCCGGCCCGCCGGGATCCAGCGCGGGGTCATTGGATTCACGGGACCCCCCCGCGCCGCGCGTCTCAGGGTGCCGGTGGCTGGCACTGGCACTGAGTCAGTGGCCGCCCGGCCGGGCGTGCCCCGGCGGCCCGGCCAACTTGGGCTGGCAAAGCCCAAGTTAACGCACCGCCGGTGGCGGCGCCCGGACTCCGACACTGCTACCGTGCCCCCGGTGCCAGGCTGCCTGCGACCATGCCATGATGAGCGGCCCGGCGGCCCGGCCCGAGTCACGAGTCAGGCACGCTGACTCAGTGCCACGGCCCGGCCCACTGGCACCGTCACCCCGACCGTACTCGGACGGTCCGATCCCGAGTCCGGCCGGACGAGAGTAATAACGGTCATAACGATCGCAATTGGTGACGAAGTCGTGAATGCCAGACAGGAGGTAAGGGAGAGAGCTGGAAGATCAGGGGAGGGAGAGGAGGGAGGAGGGAGGAGGGAGGAGGGAGGAGGGAGGAGGGAGGAGGGAGGAGGGAGAAGGATACAGCAAGGAGAAGAGAGCTGATAGCAGGGAGAAGAACTCGATGAAGGAGTTAGACAAAGAGGCCAAAGAGCAGCAGGAGCAGGAAGCAGAAGCTAATGACGATTGAAGACACAGGTGGTAATAGTGGATAAGGTGCTGTCGTTCAGAATGAAAGCAGGAAACAGGCGCAGGGCAGGGAAGGGGGGGGGGAGAGAGCATGTGGCAAGATCAGGCTAAAATTGGAGGAGCGGAAGCTGGAGAGCACGAGGGTGGGTGTACATGTGGCTTCGTGAATGTTTTGTTCTTAGCAGGATCAGCAGCGGAAGGTGAGCGTGCTGGTTGCCGGTGAGCAGGAGCATGTCAAAGTCGAACACACTTCTCAACGCAGAGAATGCGGAGGAGTTCTTCAGCAGCGAGGTGGCGCCACAACTCTCCTATCCTCTCCTCGTTGTGGTTGGCCCCGTCCTGATCGCTGCCTGCTGCAGGTCCACTACCTCAAGCCCGTCCTCTTTACCAAGAAGGCCGAAACCCCATCGCTATGGCTAAGGCTGTCCGAGGCGTTCGGGGAGTGCTGCAAGTTCGGAGAAATCAGGCACACTGAGACGGCGCTGATGGAGAGGTTTGCTGTCTCTCCTGACGCTCTGCCAAAGATCATAGCCGTGACGCACGACGGCGATGGCGGGGAGCGGGTGATCCCGTACGAGGGCCCGTCAGACTTCGACAGGATCAGCGAGTTCCTGGTGGAGACAGGAGGAGGGAGATCGCCAGCGCTGGAGCTGAAGAGGGAGCTGGAGATGCAGAAGAGGGAGATGAAGAGCCTGCGGCAAGAGCTCGAGCGAGAGAAGGAGGCGCTGCAGGTAGCGAGGACGGAGATTGCCCGCAGCAAGCTGGGGCAGGTCGGGCAGGTGGAGGCAGTGAAGAAGAGCTTGGAAGCTGAGCTGGCAGAGGCGAAGGAGCGGGAGAAGAGCTTGCGAGCGCAGGTGGAGTCGGAGAGTAGAGTCTTTAGCGCCGAGATCATCAAGTTGAAGGAGGAGAAGCAGCTGCTGAGCGACAAGCTCATGGCGCTCGAAGCGGCGCAGGGGGAGAGGGTGGTCATGCTAAACTCGAGGAATGCGGACGCGTTCCTGGCGTCGACGATCCGTCCTCTCAAGGCTGTTCTCTTCACGACCAAGACCGATGTCCCTCCCCTGTGGCAGCAGCTGGCGGAGGCTCAGTCCATGACGACCGCGTTCGGAGTGGTCCGGCACGTGGAGGAGGACGTGCTCGAGAGCTTCGAGCTGACGGCAGCTGACCTGCCGCACATCTGCATCTTCCGAGGACGAGGTCGAGAGAACCCAGTGGTGTATGACGGGGAGGTGAAGCTGGAGGCGCTGAGCAGCTTCCTGCGGGATGCGGTGGAGGGAGGGGAGACGGTGATCGCGATGCGGCAGCAGATGCACTCGGCGATGCGGCAGGTGGAGCACCTGACCGAGCAGCTGGAGGAGAGGAGCAGGAAGAGCAAGGAGGCGGAGGCGGAGGCGGAGGCGGAGGCGGAGGAGATGAAGAGGAGGCACGAGGAGGAGATGGCCCGAGTCGTCCGAGAGCACCAGGAGGCGATCCGAGACGTGCAGGAGCAGATGGCGAAGCTGCAGCAGGAGTCGAAGAAGAGGATAAGAATGGTGAGAGGGAGGAGGGAGGAGTGTCAGGAGGCGGGAGAAGGATGAGTGGGGAGGGATGGAGGCAGGAGGGCAGTAGCAGGGTTGACAGGAGTATGTGGTGTTGCGGGAAGAGGAGGGAGCTGAGAGGAGGGGGAGAGGGATGAGAGCTGTTGTGCTGCTGCTGAAGTGGCAAGCAGGCCGAGGAGGAGGTAGAGCACATGAAGACGGAGATGGAAGCGGAGAGGAGCGCGGTCAGCAAGGACTTGCAGGAGCATCTGAAGATGATGGAGGAGGAGGTTTGTGCGGCAATTGATCTCGCTCCCTTGCTGACTCGCTGGAAGTTTTCGGCCGAGCGTTCGAGATGGAATATGTTGAGGGAGCTGGTAGCTCAGCTGGACTCTGAGATACTGCTGGTCGATAGGTAGGGGAGGGAGGGAGGCGAGAGGGGGAAGGGGAGGGGAGGAGGCGAACAAAAGAATGGGGAGAACGAGAGAAGAGTGGGATAAGGAGGAGAGGAGAGCAGGGGAGGGGTAGACATGAGTGCAGCAAGAGAGAGGAGCAGGGATGGCAGGGAGAGCAGGGAGGGAAGGTACAGGAGGAGAGGAGAGGAGAGGAGAGGAGAGGAGAGGAGAGGAGAGGAGAGGAGAGGAGAGGAGAGGAGAGGAGAGGAGAGGAGAGGAGGGATGACTGCGATGGTACCAGGTTGTCAAGGAGCTGCGAGAAGGCTGTGCTGCGGGCCTCCTCAGCCGTTCATGTGACGCTCGTGAGGAGGGCGAGGGAGACGGAGAGGATGCAAGCCTCTCTGAGGGAGTTCATAGATGATGTTGCTCCTAGCCAGGTCTCTCCCTCCCTCTTCCTGTCCTTCTGATCCTCCTCTCCTCCCCTCTCTTCCCGTCACTCTCTCCTCCCATTCACTTCTGCTTCGCTCCATCTCGGAACTCTACGCCTTCCCTCATTTTCCCTCTCACCCCTTTTCTGTTCTCCCCTTCTCTCTCCTCTCCCTCCTCTCCTCTCCCCTCCATTCCCCTTCTCTCCCCTCCTCTCCCTCCTCTCCCTCATGTTGCTCCTTCTCTTACTTTCAGTGCTGCAGGTGATCTCTGCCATCAACTATGGGGATAACCAGCTCAGGGCAAAGAGCCTTCTGACGTCGGATGGAGAATCTCTCATCGAGTCCCTCACCACCCAGTACAAATCACTTAAGAGCCGAATTAATGATCTTGACTTCTTGGGGGACAAGCGGGCCCTCGATCTCGGTGGGCCCTGAGAGGAGTTTGCGAATGGTGACGTGTGGAGGCAGAAAGGCCGAGCTCGAGCAGCAAATTCGTGGGGGGGAAGAAGCCGGAGAGAAGACCAGAGGTAGCTCCTGCTCCTGCTCCTGCTCCTGCTCCAGCTCCAGCTCCTGCTCCAGCTCCAGCTCCAGCTCCAGCTCCTGCTCCTGCTCCAGCTCCAGCTCCAGCTCCAGCTCCGGCTCCTGCTCCTGCTCCTGCTCCTGTTCCTCGTCCTCCTCGTGACTCCTGCTCCTTTTCCCTCCTCTCACCCCCTCTTCCTGCTCGTTCTTCTGCTCCTGCTCCTCCTACCTTGCATCAACTATTTGCAGGATGGAGAGAGTCGAAGTGTCTCCCAACGCGGGGGGTCGGAGGGAATTTCAGACACGCTGAGCGACACAGCGAGCGTGCGGTCGGGGTCGAAGTCGAGCGAAACCTTAAGTGGGCACAAGGACGAGGAAGGGAAGTCCTGGGGCGAGGCTAGTCAGCGGAAGGGAGGGGTGGAGGATGGAAAGATGGACGCGGCGAAGCTTCAGCGAGCGAAGAAGAAGCAAGCGAATGAGTTGGTGAGTGAGAGAGGAGACGAGTAGAGCGGATCAGGGCAGGGCTGGGCAGGGACGACGATGGGAAGGACGAAGTTAGAAGGGGAGGAGGCAGGGAGGGGCTGGGAGTGTAGAAGGTCAGTGGATGACGCTGGAGCAGGTTAACATCGCAGGGCTGGACGAGGAGATCAGCATCGGGCGACTGACACGGGAAGTCGAGAAGACAGAGACGAAGAACGTGTTCTCATGGCGAGACAAGCGGTTTCGACTTGTGTACGACGGACGAGTCAGGGACAGGTGAGGAGGAGGAACGATGCAGGCAGAGGGAGCGCAGGGGGGTAGGAAAGATGGTAGAAGGTGTTGGCAGCAGGGGAACAGACGGGGACGAAAGAAGAGGCAGGGGCAGGGGCAGGACGAGCAGGAGCAGGAGCAGGAGCAGGAGCAGGAGCAGGAGCAGGAGCAGGAGCAGGAGCAGGAGCAGGAGCAGGAGCAGGAGCAGGAGCAGGAGCAGGAGGATGTCTTGATGTTTGAGGATTTGACGGTCTTACATTCGAGCAGGTTGATCGATGACGAGACTGGCTCGCTCGTATACGCATACCCGCGATGGTTAGAGGAGGTAAAATGAGGCAGCTGGATGAGAGAAGGGAGGAGGAGAGAGAAAGGGATGGGATGTTGTGGTCGAAGTGAGAGAGGAGAGGGAGAAGGTGAAGGAGGAGAAGGAGGTGAGGGAAGGGAGGAAAGGGAGAGAGGAGGGAGAGGATTCAGTTTATCAGCTGAAATGTCTTGAAGGCGAAGATAAGAGAGAAGTCAAATCAAACTCTTGTTGGTAATCCTCTTCAAACTCCCTCTATCGTGAAATCCTCTCTACTTCCCCCGCTCCTGCTCCTGCTCCTGCTCCTGCTCCTGCTCCTGCTCCTGCTCCTGCTCCTGCTGCTGCTCCTGCTTCTCTTTCTCCTCATGCTTCGCCTTCTCGTGCTCCTCTAACTCCAACTCTTCTCCTGCCCTTGCTCTTGCTCGAGCTCTGCGTTTCCTCCTCCTCCTCCTCCACCACCACCACCACCCTCTCCGCCTCTTCCGAGGCATGTGTCCTCTCTGGCTAACAAGAGCCAGGAGAGTCAACTATGAGCTCCTCTTCCCTGGGCTCAAAGGATTCTGATGTCAAGATAAACGTAAGTGTGTTCCTGCTCCTCATCCTGCTCCTTCTCCTTCTCCTGCTGCTCCTGCTCCTGCTCCTGGCCCTGCTGCTCCTGCTCCTGCTCCTGCTCCTGCTGCTCCTGCTCCTGCCCCTCCTGGTGCTCCTGGTGCTGCTGCTGCTGCTCCTTCTCCTCCTGCTGCTGCTCCTGTTCTGTCTTCATTCTCAACCCCTCGCTCGCATCTTTTCTCCTATTTCGTATTTCTTCTCTCAACCTACTCCAGAGCCAAGTGGACAAGGGGGGCAGCGCCAAGCAGCAGGAACCTAGCAAAGGTCAAGCTTGTCGGGAGTTTGCGGTACCTGCCCTGACGTCTGCTCAGAGAGCAAGAAAGGACTGAGCCTTGGAAAATTCTTCTTCTCCTCCAGCGACGTCTGTGCCTCGGCTCTCCTCGCCACTCCCCTCCTCCCCTATCCACTCCTCTGCTCTCCTCTGCTCTCCTCTGCTCTCCTCTCCTCTGCTCTCCTCTCCTCTCCTCTCCTCTCCTCTCCTCTCCTCTCCTCTCCTCTCGTCTCGTCTCGTCTCGTCTCGTCTCGTCTCGTCTCGTCTCGTCTCGTCTCGTCTCGTCTCGTCTCGTCTCCTCTCCTCTCCTCTCCTCTCCTCTCCTCCCTCCTTGTCTATTCCTCTTGTCATCCTCTCCCCGTTGTGTCTTGTCGTCTTACTCTGCCTTAGAGCAAACTCTCGCCAGCGGAAAAGAGAGCAAACGACAGGTGCTTCCTCCTCCTTCTCCGCCACCACTACCACCACCACCACCACCTGTGCCATCGTTTACTCACTGCTGACGTGTCGTCAGGTCTCACAGGTCAGGAGGCAGGAGAAGGACAGGATGCCTGCTCTGGTAGGAGGCATGCTAGTCATGGCCCCTCCAAAGGAGGTATTGTTTGCTCCCACTCCCACTCCCTTCCTTCCTCTTCTCCTTCTCCCCCTTCTTCTCCTCTTCTCCTGATCCCCCTTCTTCTCCTCTTCTCCTACTCCCCCTTCCACTCCTGTCCTCCTCCCCTCTCCTCCTGCGCAAGATCGGTCACCGTGTGCTTTGTGTCAAGTCGATAAAAGGAGGAGAGGAAGGAAAACCCAACAAGTCCACAGCGCACGAGCACGAGAGCAGGTACTGACCTGGCTCCTTGCCTGCTGCTGCTGCTGCTGCTGCTCCTCTTTCCCTTCCACCACCACCAACTCTTCCTTCTATTCCTCCTCCTCCTCCTCCTCCTCCTCCACTACCACCACCTCTTCGTCCCTCATCTTGATCGTTCTGCTCTCCTCATTCTCCCTTGCAGGTGGTCGCCAAGGACCAACTCCAGTGAAGAGCATGCAGACGATCTCTCTGCTGAGGTGCACGAGGAGGAAGCGGCTCATGCACAGACTGCTCCCTTATCTGATCGGGATCTGGGAGCATGGGGAAGGGTAAGAAGAAATCTACTCCTCCTCGCACTCTGCTCCCTCCCTCGCTCCCTCTCTCCCTCCTTCGTTCCCTCGGTCGCTCCCTTCTCCTTTCCCTCCCTCTCCCTTCATCTTCAGACTGCTGGCTTGCTTGTTGTTTGCCTCAAGCTGCAACATCACCACCGCGAGCATCTCCTGCTGCTGCTCCTTGTCCTCGTCCTCGTCCTCCTGCCCCTGCTCCTGCTACTCCCCCCGCATCCTTCCCCTTACTGCTGCTCCCCCTGCTGCAGCTCCTCCTACTCTCACTTCCATGCAGTCGACCAGGAAGCCTGTCGCTGCTCCCACCATCTGGTCCGACGAGGAGGTTTCCCAGCTCGTGCCTGCCTACCTCACCCTCACCTATTTGCAGGATGTGTGGTCCTCATCTCAGCTCGGCGGTGAGCAGAGATGAGTCAGCAGGGGAGAAGGACAAGGACGTGGGAGGGAGGAGAGGAAGGGAGGGGGAGGGAGGGGGAGGGAGGAGTCTGGTTTTTCACATGCGAGTACACATACAGCATTAACCTTGTCATCCTCCTGGTCGTCCTCCCTCCTGTCTGCGCTCTTCGTACATCACTTGACTCTAGCCTCTGCTCAAGTCTTGACCACCTGGTCCCCTCGTGCTACGTCTTTGCTGCTGGTGGCATGGTGGTGGTGCTGTTGCTCTTCTGCCCCCTCCACCTCCACCACCTCCTCGTCTTGCAGCGCCTTTCGCTCTGCATCCCGCATCTGAATAGCTGGAGGAGGACAAGCAAGTAGCAGCAGCAGCTTTTCATTCTTCCATCTTCCTCCACGTCCTCGCGCTTCCTCGAGTCTGATCATCTCTGGTAGTGGGTGAAGGTGAGGGGGGGACCGGGCGGCATCGCAGCAGAGAACTGAAGATGATGAGCAGGAGCAGGGGCAGGAGCAGGAGCAGGAGGAAGCACTTGCTGGTGGTACAGATTCCCATCATGACTTCTGAAGAGGATGGGAACGCCTGCTGCTGCTGTTGCTGCTGCTGCAGTCCCTGGCATCGAAGAATACAGCTGCAAACCCTGTAGAGAACGGGGAAGAGGAAGAGGGAGGGAAGGGAGGGAAGGGCAGGGAAGGGCAGGGAAGGGCAGGGAGGAAAGGGAGGAAAGGGAGGGAAGGAGGAGAGGGGACAGGGTGAGGATACACGAAAGGAATAGACAAAATGCAAACAAGAGGAGGGAAAAGAACCAAGGATGGGAAAGGAGGTGAAAAGGGAGAAAACGAATAGGATAATGAAGAGGAGAGGAGAGGAGAGGAGAGGAGAGGAGAGGAGAGGAGAGGAGAGGAGAGGAGAGGAGGATGGGGGGGGCAAGGAAAAGAGATTACCGTCAGCATCAGTAGTGCGGCAGGCTCAATCACCTGATCAGGAGAAAGGGAGGCCAACACAGGGTGAGCGTGCGGCTGCGAGAGCGAGGATACATGAATGGGAGGGAAGCGCATGACGTCCAAGTGAAGAGGAGGAGACGGAGAGATGAGATGCTGGTTGACCGCCTGCTCCCTCCTCTCTGCTTCCCTTCTCTCTGCCTCCCTCCTCTCTTCCTCCCTTCTCTCTGCCTCCCTCCTCTCTTCCTCCCTCCTCTCTTCCTCCCTCCTCTCTTCCTCCCTCCTTTTTCGCCTCTTTCCAGTCTTCTTGTCTCGCCGGGAAGATCACCCTTGCCAACCTTGGCTCACTCCAGAGACTTTTCTCCTCCTCTCGATCGAAACTCAGGAAATCGCGGGAAGGCAAATCAGTGAGTCGGGAGGAGACGTTGGCTTCCCTTGCCGCTCCTTCCTCCTCTCCTAGCCTCTCCTCTCCTCCTCTCCTCAAACTCGTCCTTTCCTTCTTAGCTGAACTCTCCTCACTCTCTCCTGCTGCTGAACGCACAACTGGCCCGGTGAAAGAATCTGCAGCAGCTCCTCGCAATCCTTCTCCTCCTCCTCGCAATCCTCCTCCTCCTCCTCCTCCTCCTTCTTCTTCTCCTGCACTTCCTCTCAACTTGAAGATCTGTTGGTTTCTTCTTCCTCCTACTGGCTCCTTCCCCTCCCCTGTTGCATCATCGCTGGTGCTCGCTCCCGCGTTCTCCTCCTCTGCCACTTTGTCCCCCTCCGAGGCATATCTGAACATCTTGAAGAGAACTGCTGACGTCACCACGACGATGAGCAGTGAAAGTACCACCTGCCCGACCCCCACCTCGTCCTCATTCTCGGAGGATGAACCCGAGGAGGAGGAGGAGGAGGAGGAGGAGGAGGAGGACAGAAATTTTCCACTAGTCACGTTGAAGGAGGAGAGAGAGAGTCTGCGGGGGGGTCGAGGTTGCCACCATCGCTTCGGACGCTCCTCTTCAGTGAGAAAGAGCGGACGCTCTCCGTTGAGCACAGCTCGCTTCATCTCTGCCAAACGAGTCATGACAAACATGCAATGTGTCCTAAACCCTCCCTCCCTTCCCTCCCCCTCCCCTCCCCCTCCCCCCTTCCTTCGCCTCTGTCCTGTCCTGTCCTGTCCTGTCCTGTCCTCGCCTCGCCTCGGGCTCATCGACATCATCATCATCATCATCATCATCATCATCATCATCACCTTTCCACCATCATCATCATCATCATCATCACCTTTCAACTGCTTCTCAATGTGTGCAAATGCCGCCTGTCAAACACAACTCAACCCTTATTATAGCATGTCGCTACAACATCAACCTCCACGATGATTGCCTGCCGTATAAGGTCATTTCTCCACAATCCACCTCCTCCTTCCCACCTGTTGCTCAGCCATTACTGTCCTCTGACCCACCGCCTTCCCTGCCATGAAGGCCAGGCTCGAGCATATCACCACAACAACACTGCATCCTAGTGTTGCCACTACCCAAAACCTTCGAACGACGTCATGCGCTTCTCACACTGACATGCCGCGTACCCAGTGGACAACTGATTGGAAGAAACTAGCAGTCTTTTGTTTCGCTTCGCAGCCATGTCATAGCCCATCCGACACCTGCGAACTTTGAGTTGGCAAACTCCAATTCTGATCTGCTCTTCCTCTCCTTGTTCTACTTCTCCTTGCTCTCCTACTATGATCCTACCATGTCCTATCTTCTCCTCTCCTCTCCTTCCCCCGCTCCCAACATAACACTCTCTTGACACACTCCCGTTTTTGATTGACAATAGGAGTCCACTCCATGACGGTCTACCAGAAGAGGTGCCAGCAAAAGATTAGTCATCACAACCTGTTACCTAATTTTACTCATCAAGGTTAAGTGATCGGTAAAGAGTAGATCCGGGGCCCGGAGTCCGAGCGGGGAGTCAGTCGAGCCTTCGAGTCCGGGCCCGGAGTCCGGTCACCAGCGGACTGCACCTTGACCGTTTGCTCAAAGTTTGTTCAGTTAAAAATCAGTACGACTGCTGTCCCCCGGACCGGGCGGCCCCACGCCCGGCACTGAGCGCCACACTGTGACCGTGATAATCGGACTTGACTGAGCCACCTTACCTCGACTCTCCGAGTCTCCTGATCAATGATTGTCCGTCCGATCGTACTAATCTTTAACTTAACTTTGAGTAAAGATTTGAAGACCGTCACGCTGAGCCTCGGAATTTGAGTCACATCATGCCATGCCGGGCACTTCGGATACGCCCGATCGGATAGTGAAAGTACCGGCGGTGACCCGGCGCCGCCCGGCGGGCCGCGCGGCGGCGCGGCCGTTCGAGCGATACTGCCTTCTACCGACCAGGCGCATCATATCTGATACTGATCTGATATCCGGGGGCGCCGTGGGAAACTCCTTGAGCACCAGGGTCAGTGCGGTAGAAAGAGGGGGTGGTATGAAGAGTATTGGGTAGCAGGGTACTGCGGCAATTTAACAGTCACTGGGTGAATTAAGCCTGGCATCTGAGGTGATACTGTGGAGATAGTGCCGGGACAGTACTGAATTTCCGAATGGTACCACAAAAATTGTACTGATAAATATCATGCCGATACTGGGGAATATAATTATTGGGAGGTACAACCAGTACCACAACTGCAGTACAGAGTTTGCTCGTAGTCAGTGAAGGGGAAAGGCAAGTCGTAAAGTTGCCAGGGAGAAAAAGACCCGCAGGAAGAGGCAGCGATGGAACTTAAACCCCACCTATCACGCTCCCCCGCGCTCACTCTCGCTCTCACTCCCTCTCTCCTTCCCTTCCTTCGTACCATCTCACTCAAGTAAACACTGACTGTGAGCTTAAACTTTGCAACATGATGAAATACTTGCTGAATGCTGCTGGCGGCGCGAACAAAGACCTTCTCTTTCCCCAGATGGGCAAGAAGACGATGAGCGATCAGCAGCAGCAGAGTGACGAAATTTCTGTAGCTGACGATACCAAGGACCTCACCATCGATACTCAAGTTACTCTCCCTCCGATCGCCAGGCTCGCTTCCCTCCGACCCCTCCCTGCACATTCCTCTTCCCCCAGTCCTCCGATTTCCCGCTCCTCCTCAGCCCCTCAGCCCCAGGACGACACCGAGCTCCTTCGATCCCGCATCCAGGCCGTCTTCCTCACCTACCGGTCTCCCAACACTACCCCCAAGCAGTACGTCAGCCATGCTCAGCTCCTCGAGTCCTTCAAGGACCTCGCCGATACTGTCAGCGGCCCCAACGCCTTCAGCGTCGCCTCCACCTCCTGCTCCTGCCATCGCCCTCACTCTCACTCCCCCAGCTTCCCGTCAACCAGCAGCATCCCGTCGGGCGAGCACGGGTCGGCCAAGAACAAGCCCCGCCCGGTGCACAACACGGCTGCGAGGGCTCAGGGGAGGTGCGAGTGCGAGGGAGTGCACGGGGTGGTGGAAATGCGGAGCAAGAGAGGCTCGCGGCCCCCGGAGAAGGTCAGGTGCTCCATCCAGTCCAGCTCGGGCAAGATGATCCTCTCCATCTTCGGCGGCAGCGACTACGGGACGGAGGTAGGCTTCATCCGGCTGGAGGAGTCGTACGTGGCGACGTACGGGGAGAAGCCTCTGACGTTTGCGGTGGGGCTGAGGTCGAGGAGGGAGTGCTTCGAGGAGAGCGAGATCCACTTCTCTTGCCACACGAGCGTGTCGCGAGACAAGTGGGTAGGGGCGCTGATCCAGGGAGGGAGCAAGAGCAAGTGGATGTTAGATAGGGTCCACGAGCACGAGGAGGGGATGTATAAGGAATAGCTACATTGTTTTGATTTCTGATTTCTTTTAATACACTTTTACATATGACTTTGTGTGCGTTTGTTTTGGTTATAATACAAATATTTGAATAATCTCAGTCCAGAAGGAAAGGAATGCAGGACAGTACGTTTTTTTCAAGCTTCTTGTGGCAGCAGTAGTATTAGTAATTGCAGCAGCAGCAGCAGCAGCAGCAGCAGCAGAAGGTATTATGTTGTTTGTCTGCTCTTTTTGCCTCCTTGCTATCGAGGAGAACTTTCTCACCTCACGGGGACATCCACAAGAATCTTCCGATCTCCTCTTCTGACCGTCAACTTCATCGCTGTCACAAATGGAGCTGCTTACTTGGACTGGTTCTGTGCTGCTCCCGTAGCGTGACACGAGAATGAAGCACGCTCGCAACATCCTCTACCTTCAAATTCCGACAGCGTATACAGGAAGGCTCATTGAGGATTCTTGGCATCGTTACAACAGTCTTGAACGAAAGATGTCTGTATGTAAGCTATGAGGACATTGTCAAACTGCCACATCAACACAACTGATGAAGAGTCTCTGCAGTAGAATAAGTTTCCCGTCCAGTTTTAATGCAACAAGTTTGAAATGGCTCTCACACCTGCATGTCGCGACACGCTCGTGTGGCAAGAGAAGTGGATCTCACTCTCCTCGAAGCACTCCCTCCTCGACCTCAGCCCCACCGCAAACGTCAGAGGCTTCTCCCCGTACGTCGCGACGTACGACTCCTCCAGCCGGATGAAGCCTACCTCCGTCCCGTAGTCGCTGCCGCCGAAGATGGAGAGGATCATCTAGCCTCTCTTGCTCCGCATCTCCGACAGGGATGGTAGCCCTTGCTGTCGAGCAGGATGCTTCTATTCGCGTCTGTGTCGCTCACGCTGGTGAGGTTGAACCTGACCTCTCGCTGGCTTGTTCTGTTATCAGAGTCACCCGCTGTTCTGACTGGCCAGTCATGCTGTGAACTTCAACGGTCGTGTAACCGTCAGGGAGTCCTTTATTGTGAAGGCACCATTAGAGGTGACATGACACATTGCGGCTGGACCGAATACGCGGGGCGGGCCCGGCAGTTGAGGGATCGGTTGCGAAAACGAGTCTTTCCATTATGCCTGCCAGGATGCTGACAACTACACCCCACCCTGTAGCCTACCATTTTAGTACCCCACCCCTTATCGAAGAGGTCAACTTACAGGGGTTTTAACCCCTACGTCGGCAGATTCAGCACCCTACCCCTGAGCAGTCGCAGCTTGAAGGTATTTTGCAGGTATTTTGTAGTTTTCTGGAGCTTGAGAGGGCAAACCAACATAGAGCATGCAGACAGCACGGCCAGCGATGAAGAGCCTTCAGCTCCGACAACCCGACCTCTCAGATCAGCTCTCAAGCAAGAGCATCCATCCTCTCAATCTCAGCTCCCACACCCAGCCAACCCTGGTCACCTGCGATGACGAAAGCGAAATCCTCCAGCAAAAGCTCTTTCCCCTCCCTCCTGTCATCAGCCTCTCTTCCCTCCGACCCCTCCCTGTCCAGCCTAACTACTCCTCAAAATCAAGACTCGGCCCTTCAACTCCGAGTCCTCCTGCTGTGCGTGAGCCCCAGGACGACACCGAGCTCCTTCGATCCCGCATCCAGGCCGTCTTCCTCACCTACCGGTCTCCCAACACTACCCCCAAGCAGTACGTCAGCCATGCTCAGCTCCTCGAGTCCTTCAAGGACCTCGCCGATACTGTCAGCGGCCCCAACGCCTTCAGCGTCGCCTCCACCTCCTGCTCCTGCCAGATGAAGCCCTGCCCAGCTTCGGGAGCTCAGGGGAGGTGCAGCGAGTGCGAGGGAGTGCACGGGGTGGTGGAGATGCGGAGCAAGAGAGGCTCGCGGCCCCCGGAGAAGGTCAGGTGCTCCATCCAGTCCAGCTCGGGCAAGATGATCCTCTCCATCTTCGGCGGCAGCGACTACGGGACGGAGGTAGGCTTCATCCGGCTGGAGGAGTCGTACGTGGCGACGTACGGGGAGAAGCCTCTGACGTTTGCGGTGGGGCTGAGGTCGAGGAGGGAGTGCTTCGAGGAGAGCGAGATCCACTTCTCTTGCCACACGAGCGTGTCGCGAGACAAGTGGGTAGGGGCGCTGATCCAGGGAGGGAGCAAGAGCAGGAGGAAGTTGGAGGACAGATATGTTAAAAACGAAATGTCGTAAAGCTTTGCAGAAAATAAATGTGGAATAGCCCTGCCATGATCTTGTTCGATACGATGAGCTGTGCAACATCGGCTTGCAGCCTGACTCTGACGGCGCACGGCAACACTCAGTGACCGTGGCCGCTCAGTTGAAGGGCCTGTCCGGCGAAATCGAAGGGCCCGTGCCATGATATTTGCGGCCGTGGCGACTGGATGATGGCAGTCAACAAACCCTGATTTCAAGTCAAGTTAACGTACTCATCATGACAAACATAGAAATACAGCGTTGGCCCGCGGCAGCCTCCTGAAAGTTGACTCACCGGGCGGCCGCCGCCGCCTGCCGCGGGCCGCCCCGGCGGGATTGGGCCCCCGTATGGTCAGGGTGGGCGGCCGCCGCCATCTCAGGCTCGGGGCACTCCGGCGAGTCCCGCAGGGCCAGTCATTACCCGGCCGTACGGTACGAGGGTCCCGCCACCGTACTTGAACGATTCAACTGGCAAGCCTCCGCCGGGCGGCGAAAGATGATCAGTGCCTCGGACTAACTTGCCACAGTTCAAGTTGTACTTGAAGCGGCCCGGCCCAGTGTGCCACGACCCGCCGGCCCAGTGGTAGAGCCGGGTGCCAGCCCGGCCTCTCAGTCAGTGCACACACGAGGCCGGGGGCACCGGGCCTGCCCGGCGGCGGCGGCGCGGCGCGGCCGGGCCGGGGCCGGGCCGGGCCGCGCGTCCGAGTCCGATCAGGCCGGCTGCAAGTTTGACCACTCTTTTGACCACTCTGGGCCTCGCTATGGCGCGCTTCCTATGCTTCCTCTTCTTGGCGGCAGCGGTAGCGATGACTATGTCAGAGGAAGGAGGAGGAGGAGGAGGAGGAGAGAGGCGGGTGATATTCCACAACCCTCAAACGCATCAGAGAGTCTCCGGAAGGAGCTTCACCATTGAAGTTGAGGTCCAGGGTTTTAGCTTGCCGGAAGAGGGCAAGGGGCTGCTGCTGCTGGACGGCAGGAAGCTGATGGAGATCAGGTCCTCCAGGATGACAGTGGGCATGGATGGAGCGGGGGGGCTCTCGGAGGGAGAGCATATCCTGAAGCTCTCGGTAGAGGATGTACAAGGAAGGCAGGTGGTCGAGGGGGAGGTACGGTTCTTCAAGGAGGGTGCGCCTGAGGAGAGCGCTGGCCCCTTCCATGACGGGAGATGGGACGACGAGAACTTTGTAGAGGTAAGAAGATCGTGCTCGCCCTCTCCTTGCTTCCTTCCTCTCAGTATATCTTGGATGGCGTGTGACAGAGGCAGCAGATGCAGGAGGAGTGCGGCAAGTTGTCGGCGCTGGACATTCAAGCAGCAGGAGGGAAGGGAGGGAATGTGACGGTGATCGCTCTTGGCCTGCCAGTCGTGTCATCGAGGAAGAAGTATGACGGGGAGGAAGAGGACGACATGCGAGTGGTTCATCATCTGACTTGAGGTAGTTGGGATGGTTCTGACACATGTCGCCTGTCTCGTACAGGTTCAGAGCAGAGAAGAATACATTGAGGATATAGAGAAGCTGCCCATGATGAAGGTTTTCATCCCTTCTCTTGTTGAGAAGCTGCAGCACGAGCAGGGAAAGTACAGGTGACGACACTCGTGCGCGAGTACATGTTAAGCTAAGGCACTGAGAGCTGCCTGCAGGTACGACGTCTATCTTGGGTTCGACAAGGGCGACCCTGTCTTTGACAATGATGAGATGAGGAGAGAGGTGCTGTGATTTCTTGTTTGTGTGCTTCGTGGCTGAGCAGGTGCACTCCGCCTTTGCTGCAGATTACAAGGAGGATGAAATCGATAACTTCTTCGTCGCCAATCACGTTTCACTGGTTTCAGTATGAGGTTGGAGACAGACTTCGTACATCATTATCTACAACATCAACGGAAAATACTATTGTCGTCGTCGTCGTCGTCGTCACCACCACCACCACCACCACCATCATCATCATCATCATCATCATCATCATCATCATCATCATCATCATCATCATCATCATCGCAGATGCGCGTCTGCCTAGACTGTTGGGCAACAT
>NW_005434576.1:234218-235112 GCF_000315625.1 Guillardia theta CCMP2712
CAGCAGCAGCAGCAGCAGCAGCAGCAGCAGCAGCAGCAGCAGCTAGGAAAAGAAGGAGCATGAGGAGCAACTTTCTGTATCCTGATTTCTTCTTTTCAGCGTCATGTCAGGGTTCGGAGTCGCTGGGCCTCTTGACATTCGTGACACCCACAAGCATCACATGTTCGTGTCTCGAAACTTCTCAATGACACCTTGACATGCGTCTCGTTCCTCCTCCTCCTCCTCCTCCTCCCCTTCCTCCTCCTCCCCCCCCCCTCCTCCTGCCCTCTTTTACTCCCTGTGTCTCGATCTCTCTGCCCTCCTTCTCCTCCTCGTTCTGCCGGTCCTTCCTTTCTGCCACCTCCTCTCGTTCCTCCCTCTCGTACTTTTTCAGGTGCTTTGCCTTTCATGGTAGACTTCACTTTGAAATCTTCGGATATTTCTATCCTCCAGCCTTTCAGGTGTCACGTCCTGCTCCTCCTCCATCCCTCCTCTTCAACTCTCCTGCTCCACCTTCTCTCCCACTTCCTCTTTCCCTTCCGTCTCCTCCTTCTCTCCCCTCCCCCCCCCTTCTCCTCCTCCGTCTCCTCCTTCCCTTCCCCCTCCTCCTCCCCTCACGCTCATTCCTCTCAGAACTGGTGGTCTGACTACTGGGCTACTCTTGTCTATGGGCCTGCTGCAACTTTCTGGTACTGGGAGGAGGAGGAGAGGGAGAAAAGGAGGAGGTGGGGGGTTTCTGAATTCCATCAGGTTTAAGGATGTTCAAGTTAGAAATACTGAGATAGAGGGGAGGTGAAGTATTTTCATGGTTCTTCTTATCTCCCTTCTCTTCCTCATGCTCCTCTACTGTCTGGGTCTTGATTACTCGTGCCTTCCCCCCTCACCTCTTCCCTCTGCTCTGCTCTGCTCTGCTCT
>NW_005434576.1:235475-251558 GCF_000315625.1 Guillardia theta CCMP2712
CTTTTTGAGGATGCTTAAAGCCATGGAGGAGAGGTGAAGCCAATGAGATCTGGTTCTCTAAACAGTCGACTCCAGCGAGCAGAAATCTACTGACTCGTCGACCACTTCAACTCTCTGCATTCGAGTCATTCAGAACTCACCACAACCCCCCTTCCTCCTCCTCCTCCTCCTCGCTGTCGGCATCAGTTCACTTCTCCATCGCAATTATTCTGCTCGTACAAGATGGCCATAGAGATAACCTGATCTCTTCCGTCAGCCTTCTCCACTCCTCAATGACCCTCCCCTCCTCTCACTTCCCTCCGCTACCCTCCACTCCTCTCCTCCTCGTCTCCTCTCGTCTCCCTCCCTCCCTCTCCTCTCCTCTCCTCTCCTCTCCTCTCCTCTCCTCTCCTCTCCTCTCCTCTCCTCTCATCTCCTCTCCCTCTCATCTCCTCTCCCTCTCCTCTCCCTCTCCTCCCTCAGCGCTCTACTCGCTTCCTTTCCTCCACTTCTCTATTCACCTTTGCTTGAATCGAGTAGGTGCGGGCAACGGAAAATGGAAAGTGCTCCGTCCTCCCGAGACCCTGGATGGAGCAGGGGAAGGAAACGGAGAGGAGACGGAGTGAAGAAGGGAGGGAAGGATCAAGAGGAGAAAGAAGAGGCAAGCACAGGACAGGAGAGGAAGAGGGCGAGGGGGGCGAGGGGAGAACAGCAGAGGAATAAGGCGAGACGAGGAGAGGAGAGGAGAGGAGAGGAGATACAGTCAGGGCACTGCTCTTATGACATTCGCATCCTCACCAGCTTCATGATGGGTGATTTTGTGATCCTCACAAGTCCTTGATCGAGCGACTGCAAAGACAACAGTCATCTCCTCTCTACATCAACTCAACAAAGTTGTCATCAGATCAGCTCCTTACATCGTAACTTAAGACTGAGTCTGCGTTCACCCTCCAGCCAATGACGTCTCCTTCATCGCACAAGATCATGTCTTCTCTGCTCAGCTGTGACCAATCAGGCGTGTCAGCTGAGAGTGGGAGGGAGGGAGGGAGAGCAGGGCAGAGGGAGACCTTGACGTGCATCAGCCCAGGTTTGTCAGGCTCGAGTATCGTCTGCGTCAACGTCGTCATCCTCCTCCTCCTCCTCCTCCTCCTCCTCCTCCTCCTTCTCCTCCTCTCTTACCTCCCCCATCAGCGAGAAGGAATGCTCAGGAAAGTCAGATTCAGGTGGGGCCCGACGCCAGACCTGCATGACAAGGTAAACCAGAAGAAGAGGAAGAGAGGGGAGAGCAGGAGAGCAGGAGAGCAGGAGAGCAGGTTGGCGACAATGTCCAGGAATGAATTGAGGACGACAAAGAGGAGGAGTAGGAGTAGGAGCAGGAGTAGGAGCAGGAGCAGGAGCAGGAATCGAGAGGAGGAGGGAGAGGGAGGAACAATTTGCAAACCTGCGCAGAGACCACTCCGGGCTGAGAGGCATAAATTAACCACTCGACGAGCATGCCGTTGAAAGGAATTTCCAAGCTGAGAGGAAGAGAGTAAGAGCCTTTGAGAGAGAGAGGAGACAGGAGGGGGGTGAGCGATTAGAATCAGAAGAGTATCCGGAGAGGAGAGAAGAGAAGAGAAGAGGAGAGGAGAGGAGAGGAGAGGAGAGGAGAGGAGAGGGAGGAGGTGTGGGAGAGGAAAGGAGAGGAGAGGAGAGGAGAGGAGAGGAGAGGAGAGGGAGGAGGTGTGGGAGAGGAGAGGGAAGGACTCGTCAGAACGGAACAGGACAGAACGGAACAGGACAGGACAGGACAGGACAGAAAAAGAAGGCAGAAGTAGAGCCTGGTCAACTGTCCAACACACCTCAGGTCGACCATATTGGCATGTATGAAAGTTTCCAGCCCTGCTCGTGGCTGAAAGGCTGTAAGAGTGCGAGATACAAACAAGACAAACGATCTACGTGTAGAGCATGTCCGATGGGTCTGTTGAGCAGGTCCAGATTCTCCTGCAATCAAACGTAAAGACACTGGAGGCTGGGAGAAGGGGAGGGAGAGGATGGGAGAGTAGAGCAGAGCAGAGCAGAGGCAAAAGAAGCGAGGTCATCGAAAACGATGAGAACAGAGGAAGGGACGGAAAGGGGGAAAGCGAGGGGAGAGGAGGAGGTCTTGATGTGCCGTAGAGTCTCCCTACCTGTATGGCCCTCTTGTGTATCATCTGCTCTATCCTCGTAATCTCTTCCTCATCCAGTACCTGCAGACGCTGCTCAACTCCTCTCCTCCTCACAGCAGCAAAAGACACGAGCGTCACCGATCCAAGAAGCTCCTTCTCCTCCTCGTTGAGCTTTTTGGGGAACTCGATGTCGAACACAACAACAAGATCGCCGAATGTCCCTCCTCCTCCTGGGATCGGCATACCCTCGTTGGCGATCACCTTCATGTTCCTCCTTCACTGCCTCGTCGTAGATCACAACCAGCGATGTCACCTTGGTGAACCCCGGGGTAGAGACAGCATCGTGCTTTATCTGGGTGGAGGTGGAGAGTCACCCTTGGTTAGAAGCAGGTTGTCATTTCTCACCTCGACCGAATGGTTGTCAAGGTGTGTTATGTTCATGACGAACCTTGCAAAGGACGCGTCAGCAGCGATACTTGAAGGGAAGAGAGGAGAAGGGCGAGATGGCAGTAGAGGGGAGGAGAGAATGATCTAGTGCCAGTATCATACCCAAGAAGAGCTTCGAAGAGGGAGATGTTGGTCTTATAGTAGAGGTCGTGCTCCTTTCGCGAGAAATCTGTTGAGCAAGGTCAACAAACTTTCCTCAGCTCACTACAAGGAAGTCCAGGAGAGCGTCAACAACAACGGACCTTTATGCTCGTTAACCCGCAGGCCGATGTGGACGGAGCCGGGGAACAAGTCAGGAACCTGATCCCCTTCATTCTCTAGCGTGATCTTCACATGCGCATCATCAGCTTCATCGGCGTCCAAGTCACCAACTTGACATCTCAATCAACTCACTCTGAAGTTGTCGGGCGCCCCAGGGGGGATCGTGACGGTTCGGTTGATCTGACAGACGCATTATCGCCTCAGCACTCCTACCTTCCTTGCCAGTTCCTGCCCTCCCTCACCCATCGTTTGTCGCTCCCTCGTCTTGCCTTCCTACCTCTTCGCCCCCTCTTTCTCCTTTCTTCGCTACTCTCACAACAGCGTGTTCCCAGCAAGAGGACACCGCTGTCCTCCTCAGTTCATGGCCCTATACCTGCATTTTTCCTCCACTTTCCTCCCACCTCCCACCTCCCACCTCACCTGCTTCAGCAAGACTCTGTTGCCCCCGCAGACAGGGCACGATGAATTCACCAAAATCCCCGTTCCATCACATCTCGTACATGTGGTATTCATGAACTGCCAAAACTTTCCGAGTGGCTCTCGATCCTACAACATCCGCACCGTCACTTGCGCAAAGTGGCCGACTCAACCAGCCGATAGCCTCACAGTCTCTTCCTCACCTGCACGGAGTGAGAGCATCGGAATCCTGACCCATGGCAGAAAGGGCAAGGCAAGATATCGTGCTTGTGCGCTGCCCCGGAGCCGTGGCAGTGGCTGCAGACCTCCTGCCGTGTGAAGGAGACGTTGAACTCGCTACCGAGGTAGAGGTCGAGCAGCTCGACGTCCAATGTCACCATCATGTCAGACGCCTTTGTCGGCTTTTCCTCTGCTGGAGGTTTGTAGTTGAAGTAGAACTCCCCTCCTCTGAACTTGAGGTGAAGCTCCAGAGGCTCGTGGGTGGTCTCTGCCCTCTGCCCGGGGTCTTTGTCGTCTTCCTTGCTGTCTCCTGACCCACTGTTGTCGTATGCTCGCCTCCTCTCTTCGTCGGAGAGCACTTCATACGCCTCGGCGATCATCATGAACCGCTCCTCTGCTCCTTCCTCCTTGTTCTTATCGGGATGATACTTCAACGACATCTTATGATAGGCTTTCTTGATTTCAGCAGGCTTGGCATTGGGCAAGACCCCAAGGATCTTGTAGTAATCCTTCTTCTGCTCCGCTGCATGCGATATCCTCCACTCCCAGGACAAGATGCATCCTAGGAAAAAGAGGAGGAAACGTTCGGGTGCTTTCATCCTGCTGTGAATGAATGGGTTGCAACCTGCACTCTCTTCTCTCTCACTGGGTCATCACCTCTTCCTTCTCACATCGTTCGTCATTGACTGGACCTCAGGCCGTTCCTGGAGTCTCAAGTGAGTGCATGGAAATGGAATCTTGCAACGGATAACGAAATCAAGCCGAGTCAGTTCTATGATTGGCAACATCAAGTGCTATGGCATTCAAAATCTTCTAGGAGCAGTTCAAACTGTCCTTCATTGACATGAAAGAACCTCCCCTTGACTTGGATCGTGCCATCACACTCCGAGCGCGGTTGCCTTCAGCCACTGGCTCAACCATATCCTAACTTCCTATACACGATCCCCGCAATGCTCTGCCTCCCTGAGGGGAAACTTTCTGATAACATCAAGGACAGCAAGTGAACTCTTGCAGTGCACTGATCTTCTACCTTCCTCCCCCTCCCCTCCCCTCCCCTCCCCTCCTCCTTTCTTCCTCCTCATGACCCTGTGCGCTGTCGGAGCATTGTGACTTGTCGCCCGACAGGAAGCGATTTCCACTACATTCCAAAGTTCGAAGATTGGCCTTGAAACTTTCAAAATTAGAAAAGAAATTCATCTGCAATTGGGGCCCCTTCTCCAATCGTCCTGAGGCAGGTTCAGGTGAATATGGATTTGAGCGTCACCAGTTAATTTGAAATATTTCGATTAAATTTGAGAAGATGGTGACCTGATTTCACTCTTCACTGAAAAATTCCCATCTCCGGGCCCGGCGAGGCGAGCTGACCGCAGCGGCCGGAATTCTATTTGTACCATGATATTTCAGTCAAAAATAAATATAGTCACAATAAAAAAATGTGATAATTGACCGAAATGTTGGTCGACTGGGCCTTGGTAATTGCATACTTTATTGATATCAACTAGCTTGTAGTCATGGTGATTTTAATTCCAAGGCGCTGAAACAAGACTTATATTTCTCTGTTACCCGTACTTCAGAGGTATTTTGTGAGGGTAGTATACGATCAAATACAGACACACATACACAAATCCCTGGAATTGAAGGGGAATAACGAGGAAATCCGCTCCCCCCGGCCCCCTGTCCATGGCGGGGACGCGGAGAATAGCGCTGATCGCCGCATGCGCATGCGCGGCCGATGCCTTCAGCATGACAGGAGCAGGTGGACAGAGTTTCTTGAGAGCTCAGCGTCCCATCGCCTTCTCTTCCCCTCGCCCTCTCCTTGCTGGAAAGAACCTTCATTTTACCTCTCCTCTCAAACTCAATGGGTGGAGTATCAGGGGCCGAAATGCGAGGGTGAGGAGAGGGAGGGAGCAGATGAGTCTTGTGCCATCAAGTGTGGCAGGCGCACTAACGAAGGCAACCAGCACTCCTGATGCTCTGTTCCAAACCATCTTCCTGGGGTTGGCAGCGGTCGCTGCACTTGCGAACATCGCGGTGAGGGACTTTAAGCAAGCAGAAAAGAAGGAGGAGAAACCTGAGGGGGTGAAGAACCTTCAGATTCGTTTTCTGATCGTGTTCTGGCTGCTCAGGATGGCAGACTGGCTGCAGGGTCCTTACTTTTACGAGGTATATGCTAGCAAGATCATCGGAGGTAGCCCAGTCAGTCTGGATCTAGTCTCCAAGCTCTTCCTCATAGGGTTTGGGACCACTGGGTTGCTTGGAGCATACGTGGGCAAGCTGGTTGACTCCAAGGGAAGAAAGGCAGGCACTCTTGCCTTCACTCTCCTCTACACCATCGGCGCTCTCTCCACCAAGTCCTCCCTCCTCTGGGTGCTCGTGCTTGGAAGGCTCGCAGGAGGGGTGGGAACCAGCCTCCTCTTCTCTGCTCCAGAGTCTTGGCTGGTAGGAGAGCACAACAAGAAGGGATTCGACGGTAAGTGGCTCGGACAGACCTTCGGCTGGGCGTATGCCGGGGACAGCCTCGTGGCAATCTCAGCTGGACAGCTTGCCGGGGCTGCGGCTGCCGCACGAGGACCAGCCGGTCCGTTCGAGATCTCCGTGGTGTTCCTGGCAGCTGGAGCCTTGCTGGCAGCAACGACATGGAAGGAGAACGTCGCGCCCAAGAGTGGGAGCGAGAGCGCCGGGCCGACGATAGGAGAGGCATGGAGGGTGATGATGGAAGATAAGAAGATTCTTCTGGTTGGGATCGTGCAAGCTCTGTTTGAAGGAGCTATGTACATCTTCGTGCTGCAGTGGCCTCCCTCCCTCATCGCAGTGGTCAACAATGGACAAGTCCCCTTCGGCAAAGTCTTCTCCTGCTTCATGGCCAGCTGCCTCATAGGAAGTACGCTCTTCGGAGCTCTGAGCAAGAAGGGCGTTGAGGTGCGAAGCGCGCTCTCCCCTTGACTCGATTGCTGATGCCCTCTTTCTCAGGTCGAGAAGTCGACGTCGATGATGCTTCTTGCAGCAACCTGCGCCATGGCAGTCGCTACCAGCTGTGGCTCATCGCTCGCAGCGATCACTGCTGCTTTCTTGGTGTTTGAGTTGTGCGTCGGAATGTATTTTCCCTCCATTGGAACTCTTCGATCGAAGCATGTTCCTGAGAGCCATCGAAGCGTCATCATCAACATCTATGGCATCCCGTTGAACCTCATCGTGGTGTCTGTCTTCCTCTCCATCAAGCAGCTCGGAGTCTCCGGGGCCCTCGCCTGCTCGACTCTTGCCTTGTCCCTTGCCACAGGTAACGAAGATTTCTGTTTGCGTCCATTGACAGTTGTGCCTGCAGTGTCTCAGTTCCTGCTGTGGAGGACAGTCTCTGCTGGCAAGAGCTTGGGAGGGGCCAGTGACAAGTGACAGTCTACGAATGGCAAGGCGATGGAGGAAGATTGCAGAATCGTCTGAAACTCCACAACAGAACGAGATTAAGTTGAGGATGTAAATGTACGAAGAAAATAAAATGACAATAGTGAGAGGAAGTCAGCAAACAAATCAAAGAGAGAGTTTTAGATACATGTTCTAATTACAAAGAGATTGTACAACTATGTTGATTGGACACGGTCCATGTCCGACGAAGTGCAATGAACCTCATCGCACCACAAGCATCGCAACAGCCCACTGTCGGAATTCTTGTTCTCGTTGGTGCTGAAGTAATCGACCTGCCATGGCTCACGAGGCCTCTCCGCAGCAACGTGCATGTACTCAGCAACCGAGTAACGTTCAAAGACTGCGCTGAGTGTGCTTCCAGTGCCTTGTAAGCCAGCAATTCTTTTAACATTGGTATTGTAGTCGATCTGATTCAATTCATGCATTTTGCAAGCTAATTTTTTTATGGTCTTCTCGGACGTTCTGGTCAGGAAAATCATATCGGAGAAAGGGATTGTGCTCTTATTCAGGTTGTGAAGCGCAAATGTGATAGCAGCTCCAGCGATCTCTCCTGGTGTCATCCCAACCGATTGACCTTCCATGAGAAAAAGTGAAGCGGCGTACTGTGCCATGCATTTGGTTTGGTGGTCCAGTTCCAAAGACATGCACAAGGCGTTGATATAAGAGATCGGTGTCACAGCCCGAAGTTCGAACTCGGTGAACTGAAGAATAGCAATTTCCTGTTTCTGTATATCCGATACTTGGTAACAGCCATCGCAGATCCATGCAAGATCCATGAGAGTTGGGTGCATAATCTCGCACAGCTTGCAGGCGATGAACAGGCAAGTGATCCCCACCAATTGTATTTGACTGTAATGGATATCATGTCGAGCCGTCAGGTTCCTATCTACAAGCAAAATCGCAGTCTGAAGAGTTTCGGTTGTGAGCTTGAATTCGCCTTGCACATCAACTAACCAATCTACAAGGATTTTCCTGTTCTTCCCAAAAAGATTTTTCCCCTTGCCAGACAAATCCGGCACTGGCGCCACTTTTGCATACCTCTCAATTCGGTAGAGAGAGAAGAAATTCGTCAAGCAAGGCATTAGAAGTTTCCGTCGCAGCGATGCACTGTTCTTGATCGTTGTGTGAAACATTTTGCAGGTCGAGTAAACCTTCTTCAGTTCGTCGAAGTCCATGTTTTCAAAAATCATAGACAGCGTGTCTCCGAGGGCAGAAAATGATTTCAACCAGTTGAAGATCATGCCATTTTCTGACTCAAACTTGATCTAATGAACGGGAACAAGTCAGGAAAAAGACATACATCAAAGGAATTCGCATACCGGTCTTGGGCAGACTCTCCGTCGCAGATTCAGGCTCGGGGAAGAAATCATGAGTTTTGCAGGAATCATCGCTTGAAGTTGTTGGGCATCATAGTTTTCAGGGCTATTGCAGACTCGATCTAAGTCCTTGTCTTGAAACTCTTTTTGCTCGATCTTGTAATGTACTTTCTCCTTGACTCCTGCGCACTCAACGATCTTGAGGTGTGGCCCCATTGCACCCGCTACGGCGATTCAATGAAGAGGTATAGCGGGAGCAGTTTCGAGAAGAAAGCTGGTTTGACGCAAGCTCACTCCCAACGTGGAGTGAGGCTTGCAGGTTGAGATGTAGACTTTTGATCTGATCGTGATGTCGCTTCGAAGCTTTCAGTGTGGTCTTCTTAACCTTCGACGACTCTTTCCTCTCCTCTTCCTCGTCGCTTCCACAAACTTTCGCGCGCGCTGCTTGGCTATATAACCTCGCACCCCGCCCCACCCCCACCCTCTAATTGCCCTTCCCCTACCCCATGAAGTCGTCGGTCAGAATACCCCACCCCCTCTCGTGCTTCACCTGGTCAATTAAAGCAAATTATGAAAATATTTCGATGACCTCACCTATATATTTA
The DNA here is from genome assembly GCF_000315625.1 of Guillardia theta CCMP2712. Taxonomy (NCBI): domain Eukaryota; class Cryptophyceae; order Pyrenomonadales; family Geminigeraceae; genus Guillardia; species Guillardia theta. The sequence continues at coordinate 244,287 of NW_005434576.1, forward strand.
CTCAGAAGAATACCCCTTCTTCATCTCTTTGGGTTTTCAATTCCGAAATATTTCCTGAGAAAGCGAGCAAAAACCGTACTACCCCACCTTTCTCAAAGTTGTTCTCACCACCCGGAGTTCCAATACGGTACCCCCACCCTCTCCGTCGATTCTCCCGCCTCCACTTCCCTCCCGCCTTCAGCCCGTGAATCAATATTTAGGGGGTGGGGTTATTTTTATCACCGGTGTGTAATTCAAAGTTCTCCTCTAACCCCTATATTTCACCTAATTTACTACAGATAAATGCCTACAAATACGAACCCTTGAAAATTGTCCAGTAGTGGTCAGTACCCCTACCCCCATACACCATGCCTTCGGAAACTTGGTCAAATATGCCTGGCCAGCCCCTTTTCTGTGCGGCTCAGCGACCCACCCTCTACTTTGCTGACCTACGAGTACCCCTTTTTTGACATCTAAATGAGGGGTAATGAATCAGGAGGTGGTGATAAAGGGGGGGTGGAGGTACAGGGACGCTTCGATCATCATAATTTGGCGCGAGTCGGCCACTCCTGAAATCCTACCTGACTTGAAAGGCCACCGCCCGCCCCGCCCGCCCCAGCGGCACCCCGGTCAGTGCGGGGATGTGCCTCGTTTTTTACTTTCCGGCCGGCGCCGCCAGGCGGCCAGGGCGCGGCCGGCGCCCCGGGCCGGGCGCACTGTGACTCGCAGCCGCTGAGCCGCCAGGAGCGGCGAGCCGCGGCAGCCTGGGCTGCGGCGCGCCCGGCCGGGCCGCCGCCCGGAGAGTCACCGTCGGTCACTGCCATCACGCGGCGCCGCCGCGGCGGCCCACCGGGCCCGGCGGTACCGTCCGATCGGCGGCCGCCGTCCCACTAGTAGGGCCCGCAGCAGTCACTTCCCATATTGGCCCGGTATGGAGGATCATCGCCGGGATCGCGGCGACTCACCGCCGGGGCCCGGGCCCCCGCGGCCCCGGGCCCGGGGGCCCGCGGCCAGTCACTGACCGTCCTGAGTCACTGCCCGGAGTGGTAGCGCCGGGCCGCCCCGGCGCGGCGGCCGCCGGGCCGGCCGTCACGGCCACGGCAGCCTCGGACGGTGCCAGGCTTCGGACTGCAGTCCGATCGGATTGGATCACGGTGCCCGGCCGGCCCGGCGGGGGCCCGGCCCGCCGGCGGCCGGCCGGCGGGGCTCCCCAGGTCCGCCCCCGAGTCCGGTCACCACACGGTAACTTCGGCGTGCTGGAGCGGCGGCCGCCGCCGGCCCGGGCCTCGGCCCTGGCCTGAGCTGAGCGGCGCCCGGCGCGCGGCCGGGCCGCGTGACCCGTGACCGTACCGTACGATATCGGCGACCGAGGCTTACTGGTCACGGGTCACAGTTAACAAAACTCTCCCCCCGTACGGTAAACTTCCCACTCCTTCACTCAGCAAACTTGATTGAAACGGCCCGGGGGCCCGGCTGGATCGATCGGACTCCTCTCAGTGACGGTGATCTGCTCCGGCGGCGAGTGATCGCGGTACCATGATGTGCGGGGATGAGGGCTCGTGAAGCACATGGCATCGCCTGCTGCAGGGCACAACACGGCGGGGCAGGCGAAGCCGCTGGTGTATGGCTTCGGCGAGGAGAAGGAGGAGAGGGAGGGAGATCATAGCCGTCTTGAAGCAGGAGATGAAGGATGTAATGAGGAGAAACTTGTTCCTGTGACGGTTCTATCGGGATTCTTGGGCTCTGGGAAAACCACCTTGCTCAACAGGTTTGAGAGAGAGGTGGAAGGGGAGAAATCATGACCATCTATGTACAGGATCTTAACTTCACACCATGGAAAGAGGATAGCAGTGATTCAGAATGAGTTTGGTGAGGATCTAGGGCTGGGAAGCGCACTCGCGGCAGAAGGTAAGGCGGGGCAGATCTTTGAAGAATGTTTCGAGATGAACAACGGGTGTATATGCTGCTCAGTACGTGACGATTTGATCAACACGCTAGAAAGAATCATGAAAAACAGGAACAAGTTTGACTACATCCTCGTGGAGACTACTGGGATGGCAAACCCGGGCCCTATCGCTTCAATTTTCTGGCTTGATTCAGAGCTAGAAAGCTCCTTACATCTGGACGCTATTGTGACCCTGGTAGACGCCAAGCACATCCTCAAGCATCTGGACGATCCTGCACTATGCAGCAGCTTGGAGGCAGCTCAACAGATCGCGTTTGCTGACAGGATCCTCTTGAACAAGATCGACCTGGTCACGGAGGCTGAGGTGGAGGTGGTGGAACGGAGGCTGAGGGAGATCAACGGTGTCGCTCCAATCTACCGCACACAGAATTCTGAGATTGACCTCGACAACATCCTGGACGTGAAAGCGTTCGATGCCGAACGCGCCAAAGAGGTCGAGCTGGGCACCTCAGCCGACAAGGGTTGTGAGCACGGAGAAGATTGCAGCGGGCATGATCATAGTAGCAAGGTCAACCACGATAGCAAGATCGGGACCGTTTCTTGCTCGGAGGATCGCGCGCTCGATGAGAGGAAGCTCAACCTGTGGCTGGGAGGAGTGCTCTGGGAGAACGAGGGCGGAATGACCATCTTTAGGATGAAGGGGCTGCTGACTATCCATGGCGAAGAGACTCAGATGGTCCTGCAAGGAGTACACAACCTGTTCGACATCCTCCCTGCGCAAGCTCAAGTTGATTCGCAATCTCGCAGCAAGATTGTCTTCATCGGGCAGAACCTCGACCGGCTCGCACTGCAGAAAGGCCTGTCATCTTGTGTACAACTGCAGTAAATGTTTGCCAGCAGCATGAATTGCTTCATTCAATGCCTATCTCTTCACCCACTGGAACTTCTTACGTGCCTTGGGCTGTCCTGGCTTCTTCCTCTCAACACGACGATCGTCCTGGTGCAGCAACTTAATCGCCTTGAGCATGGCGCGGAAGCTAGGGTCGAACGCCTGCACCCTCGTCACCCCAGCCGACACAGTGCCATTCTCCTCACCTGCATCGCGCGCGCGACACCCAGCTTGATCGCTTGCGCTTGAGCTGATTTTCCTCCTCCTTTCACCGTGCACCACACGTCATATTCCAGTCTGCCACCACACACGTGGATGGGAGAGTAGATCTCGTCGCGCAGGGTCACACGAGGAAAGTAGTCAACCTGAGAACGGGAATTGAGAACAGAAAGTCTCAGCTTTAGCTCCTCTCCTCACCAATCGCTTCTTGTTGATCGTTACCACCCCAGTTCCTTTCGCCACAAATACACGCGCTACGGCTGTCTTCCTCTTGCCTGGAAGCAGGTTCAGACAATCAAGAGAAGGGGGGTATCATAACTTGATCACCCGTTGCGTACGCACGTCCCAAGGCATCAAGGACGGGAATCTTCTTCCTTGCGATCTCTTCAGACTTGGCGATGATTTTCTTGACTTGCTTGGGAGCTGCTTCTTGCTTTTCCCTCTCGATTGAATAATACTCCTCCATCAACTCCTGTTGAAACACGACAATACAATCAGAAACTCCTTGCCTCCCATACAAGATTCTTGCTAGATCACAGAGACAAGCAGAGCAGGCACCATCACCTACAAATAACCGCCATGGCTGTGCTAGTGCAGTCGTCTCACCTCAAGTGGAGGCATAGGAGGAATAAACTTTTCAATTGCTCTGTCAGAGAGATCGCTCAACTCCGCCTCACTCAGTTCTTTGCCAGCGGCTTGTTCTCTCATCCACTTCAACGCATTTTCAAGATTCTGCCTGTGCGGCGCATATTCGTCGTCTCCTTCATGCCTGAAAGAGAACTTCCAGTTTGGGTCTGCAGGAGGTGCGTCCTCTACGGTAACTTTGGGGCCTTTGTCCTTGCTCTCTGAGCTGTTCTCCTGGCCATTCTTTCCAGTCTCATCAGTTGACATCTGTCTCACTTGGCCGCCAAGAGCGCCAGGGAACCCCCGCATACTCATGACCAGTCGCCCTTTCAGCTGTACGAGGTGTCCGCAGGGAGCGGCAATGCGCATCTTGGAGCTCAAGGCGCCAGCAGGAGAGAGGGAGGAGAGAGATCGAAGAGGAGTGAGCATGAGCTTCTGCATCCTCGCTGGGGCTCGGCGCATGAATGTCGCCATCCTCGCAACCCCCGCGGCAGCCTCCTTCCCGAGGAGCATGCCGCGGCTTTCCGTTACAGATGCGTCTGAACCGTTATTTCTGCCGGTTGAAATATCGGAACGGCGCCGCCGCCGAGTCCGCGGCCGGCCCGGCCGGGTGACGCGGCCCGGCCCGGCCACTGTGCCGCTGCCAGAGTGAGTCGGACAGACACTGAGACACGGAGTTGTGACCGTCGGACCGTCGCTGGTCGGCCGCGTACCGTACGGTCGGACTCCCGGAGCCTGGCTCGGCGCCGGTCACCGGGTTTGAAGGCTCAGAGTCTTCAACTTGGCACATGCCGTGAGTCAGCCTTTGTCTTGTAGTAGACCACCACCGGCAGTACGGTCCTCAGGACCCCCCGCAGCTGTGGTGCCCGGGGCCGGCCATCCGACTTCCCAGTGCCCCGGTGTACCGGATAGTGGGAGGACCGTCACGTTCACTGCCGCGGCTGCCGCGCCCGGGCCCCCGTGGCGGCACCAGCCTGCCAAACTGAACCCATGACCCGGGCCCCGGCGGGCTGCCGCTGTGCGCCGGCGCCCCCCGGCAACGGAAGTTGCCAAGTCGGCAGACTTGGAGCTCCGAGGCGGAAGCGCCACATCACTCACTGACAGTGTACCGTGCAAATTACTTTTATTACGGCTTGAAGGAGTCACTACAGATGAGTCACTGTCAAGAGGGTCCGACCCGCACGGCTCAGCTGCTGAGGTCCAGGTGACAGTAAGGAGCGAAATCAGGTGAACATGCCCAGCTGCCATCGCTCCTTCCATGGCCTCCCTGCCGGCGGCCAGTTCCTGCCATGGCAGCGACTCAGTAATGCAGCTGGGAACAAGGATGGGAACGTGCGGCTGACTCACTTCAACGTGCTCGAAGGTGGGAGGAGGGAGTACCTGGCGCTCTCAGCAATGGAGTCCTGAGAAAGAGAGGCCATGATGAGACATGCAGGAGGGAGGAGGGAGGAGGGAGGAGGGAGGAGGGAGGAGGGAGGAGGGAGGAGGGAATAACGAGAAGTAGAGCAAGCTACCTGGTGCATTTGCAGCCACTCGGAACGATGGATGCTCGCCTCCCCAGGTTCAACGCTCCGACTCCTTGAAGCAAGTGCGAGGTAAGGAGGAGAGTCGGAAGGGAAGGGAGACGGGGACAAGGAGGAGGAGCAAGGCAGGACAAGGAGAGGGAGGAAGGGGGAGGGAGAAGGGGAGCGAGAGGACAAGCTTACCTTCTGGAAGATGAGACATCAGGGAAGGAGGATGAACTTGAAAAGGAGGACAAGACACGATCGACATTGGGACGCAGCCTGAGAAGCAGGAGAAGTTAGGACGGGAGGGAGAAGTTAGGACGGGAGGGAGAAGTTAGGACGGGAGGGAGGGGGAGGGAGGGAGGGAGGGAGGCGGCAGGAGAAAGAAAGGGAAGGAGGAAGGGAGAGAGGTAGCATGGGGGAGGGAGGGGAGTAGGCAGGGTGGATCCGAGGGGGGAAAGGGAGCGAGCCGCGGGAACGGCGGCCAAGAGCAAGACGAGGAGGGTAAGACAAACGAGGGAAGAAGCGGAACGGGAGATGCTCGGGAAGAGAAGCAAGGAGCAGGAAAAGGAGGTAGGGCGGGTGGGGACGGCAAAACATATGCTGCGCGTGTGGAAGGAGGGAGGAGAGGGGGAAGAGGCCGGGTTGCAAGGTCCAGGGAGGGAGGGAGAGCACCTGGGGTCGAGATGACGTTGGTGATGAATGAGAGAGCGTCGGTACACCTCAGCATCCGTCTTGGGAGGCTTCACCTCCACCTTCCTTATCGTGCTGGGAATCCCCAGCGTTTTGCGCCCTTGCCTCACGTCCTGTATGATGGCGGCAGTCGCACTTCTCCGTTGCTCCTCCAGTCTCACGTAGACCTTGTAGCATCGCTCGCACACATGCGCTACATGGTTGCCTGAAGGGAGAGGACACGATCAGCTCACCTGCTGCTGCTGCTGCTGCTGCTCCTCCTCCTCCTCCCCCTCCTCCTCCTCGGGTATCAAACTTGTCTTTCTTCCCCTTTCCTTCCTTCCCTCTCTCAATACTTCTTCCTCCCCAAATCCCCCAACCTGAGATCTCCATCATTTTCCTTCTCCTTTTCTCCATCATACCCCTCAATGCACTTCTCTCCATCCTCCTTCTCCCTCCTCTCCCTCCTCCTCCTTCTACCCCCCCCCCCCCCTCCCTTCTCACCTCCCATAGGTCGTTCCGGGAGCCACACCACAGGCTTCAGGTGCTTCTTCTCCGCCCACCACAAGTGATCCTCCGTTATCCTCTCCGTCTCCGTCTCCCCTGGAGGATGAAGGATCCGCCCGACAGCGGAGGGGCCAGTCTCCTGCACCCTTCCTCCCTCCTCTCTGTTCGCCAACTTTGCCAAGTTCTTCCACTTGATGAAGCACTTGCCTGTGCTCATCAACCACAGCTTCAGGACCTCTGCAGGAAACTCGTCCGCCGCCTCCTCCTCCTCCTCCTTGCTCGTCGCATGCGAGCGCAGCCCGTACAGCTTCGCGTCCCTCTCCTCCAGCTCCTTGAGCTTGGTTGCGTCCAACTTCTTCTGTCCTGCGACTGCTGCCCTGTAGTGCCTCAGGTAGACAGGATGGTACCTGTGCTTACTCAGCTGCTTCATTCCGCTCTCCTGCTCCATCCCCTTCACCGTGCTCCTCCTCCATGTCTCCACCGCCTTCATCACGCTGCTCGCGATCCTCACCCTCATCGATTCCTCGTTGGCCTCCAAAAGCTCCCGCAGGTCGATCGTCTTCCCTGTCGTCTCCGTCTCGCTCGCCGTCTGCATCCTGCTCCTTCCTCCTCCCCGTCCTGCCGCTTCATGTACACGATGTGCGGCTTCGTGACTCGTTTCCTGTCCCTCCCTCCTCCCACGTGCGGCAGCTCCAGCAGACGTCTCCCTACCCTCTTCTCCTCCTTCCCAGATGCAGTCGAGCTGGGGACTCTAACGACGCAGCTGATCCCCCACAGCAGCAGCTCAGCTGGTTGCTTCCCCTCGTGCACCTGGTCGGCAATCCGCAGCGTCCACGTGCCCCTCACCTCCTCCCCCTTCATAAGCGCTATGCTCTGCTTCAGCACCACGTCCTTCTTCCCCCGCTCCGGCCCCCCACCTCCCTCCTCCTCCTCCTCCTCTTCCTCGAAGTCCAGCTCGACCCTGTCTAGCT
>NW_005434576.1:253781-255206 GCF_000315625.1 Guillardia theta CCMP2712
ACAACGAAGCTGCCAGGGACTACACGGTTGACTTCAACTGTCCATGTGATACGCACCCACTCGGACTTCGCTCGTCACCCATTCCCAATCAAGCCTGTGAGGCTCCCTCCTTCTACAGAGGTTGGATAGGAGGTGGAAGAGGCGGAGGAGGAGGAGGAGGAGGAGGTGTTGGTGGTATGGATTAGGGGCAGAATCAAAATTCTTACGAGTCACGACCGTGCGAGACGCTTGAGCTACGCGGAATGTTCCTTGGCTACAGTGAATCTGTAAGACAGGAACAGGGAGGAGGACAGGAGGTCAGGAGGGTGGGGGGAAGAGGAGGAGGAGCAAGATATAGGAGGTGGGGAAGGAAGAGGAAGGGGAAGGAAGGGGAAGGGGGAGGAGAGGGGGAGGAGGAGGAGAGGGGGAGGAGGAGGAAGGAGGAGGAGGAGGAGGGAGGAGGAGGAGGAGGCAGAAGGGGGTCTCACTCGGGTGCTCTCGACATCTCCGTCCTAGTCTGCTGGATTCGCTCTAGGGAGATAACTTCTGTCCCCTCCGAGCACTTGCCACTCGTAAGGGTGGAAAAGACGAAAATGTTGGGAATCTGAAAAACAAATCACTTAGTGCTGCTGCTGCTGCTGCTGCTGCTGCTGCTCTTTCTCACTGTCTACAATTTTCTACTTACCTCTTTCCCAATTTTCTCCTCCTCTCTCCATTCTCTCGACCTCTTTTCGACTCCTCTATCCTCTTCGCTGCCCTCAAATCCTCTACAACCTGTTCCCATGCTCATCCAGTCTTTCCTGCTGCTCGTGCTCCCCTCACTACCTTGAAGAACTGCGGAAGAAGATGACAAAAGTCTCCCATGCAGGGCTGACGGCCGATGCCGGGAAGACGCGATGTCGTTTCCCCATCCTCCTCCTGCAGCCGCCACTTGTCATGCAGATGAAAACGAAGGGAAGGAGAAGGACGAAATATGAAACAGAGCAACAAGGAGAGGGGAAGGGGAGAGATGGAGAGGGGGGGAGTTAGAAGAAACGAACCTGCTTTGCATCTACAGTGTGTATGTAGGGACATGCAATGAGGCTAGGATATACGTCAGAAGCTGGCAGCAGAGGAAGAGGAGAAGGAGGAGGAGGAGGAGGAGAGGGACGACAAGGAGGAGAGGGACGACGAGGAGGAGAGGGACAAGGAGGAGGAGAGGGCTGGGGGGGAGAGGAGGAGAGGGAGGAGGAGAGGAACTTGATTTCTGGCCACCTTGGATGCATCAAGCTGCTCCTGGAGTCGTCTACCTGGAAATACTGCGAGATATGAGAGGAGGAGGTGAGGGGAGAAATGAAGGCGGGCAGGGGGTGGGGGGTAATGGGACGTACCACTTCGCACTTGACAACACTCCTTCCCTCCTGTGGTGGACTCAGCAGTGAGAGGAAGAAGGAAGGAGCAAGGAGA
>NW_005434576.1:255654-280402 GCF_000315625.1 Guillardia theta CCMP2712
ACTCGCCATCTCCGCCTCCTTTCATCCTTCTAGTAACTGCACTATCGACCAACTCCACCCTCCTCCTCTCTTTTCCTTCTCATCCTTCACCCCCTTCACCCCCTTCTCCCCCTCCTCCTTCACCTCCTCCCCCTCCTCCTCCCCCTCCACAAATCCTCCTCCTCCTCCTCCTCCTCTCCACTCTCACCTCTCCGACTTGAGCTTGTACCTTCCCTTCCCCTCCTCCTTCTTCGCGAGCTTGTCAAAAGCAGGAACGTGAAACTCCTGAGTCACTTCGGCCGAGTAGTTGCCAGACTTTGTCTCCCTAGAGAAGACACATTTGTACACCACTCCTGTGAATAGATACACAGATACACGTCAGGAACTCTTCTTCCAAGTTTCTATCTCCTCTCTCCTCTCTCCTCCCTTCTTCCTTCTTCTTCCCTCTTCCCCCGCCCACACACTTCATGCTCGTGATCGTGGTCGTGCTCCTCCCACCTCCTTCCTCTCCTCTCCACCTCCCCTCTCCCTCCCTCGTTCATCACTACCGGGCTCCATCCTCGAGGCGATCGCCTGCACCGCCACCACGTGCTTCAACCCGCTCTGCTGCTCCTTAGCCAGCGCGGTGAACTCCGCATGCGACAGCGGGAGGAAGGAAACGTCGCTCCCCTCCCTGATCCACAGGAGCCCAAAGTTCACAACCTCCCTCCTCTTCCCGAACTTCAAGCTCTCCGGCAGCTTCTCCCAGCTGGCATGCAGGCAGCTCTCCATGGCCGCCCACACCTTCTCGGGCAGCTGGCGGGACATAAGGTGTCCATCCTCCTGGCGCGAGAAGAACCAGAGGGAAGGAGCACCGTCGTTGAAGAGGATGGTCTCGGGGACCGGGCAGAGGAAGAGCCCTTGCTTCTTGCTCCGTGGGATCTTCATCTCCTTGACAAGCTGAGTCCACTCAGAGGAATCGATGGTCCCACTGCCGTCCTTATCGAAAGCTTTCCTGCCCGAAGCCTTGTCAGATTGCCAATGTAACAAAAACATCATTGTTGTAGCCTCCTGCTGCTCCTGCTCCTGCTCCTGCTCCTGCTCCTTCTTCTCCTTCTCCATCAAATCCGCTCGCAAGCATGCTGACTCACACGAAAGCCCAGAGGTCGTTCAAAGTGATGTCCTTGGGAATCCCGTTCATGCCGTAAAGACCGAACACCTGGCAAGGAGGCAGGAAGTCACCAGAGGAGCGAACAGGTGCTGGTGACTGCTGGTCAACTCACAAACTCCTTCAGAGTCAACGAGCCTCCTCGGTCCTTGTCCAGGCGATGGAACATGTCGATCGCTCGGTCCACACCCCTGCCGATGAAGAAGGTTGCCAGCTGTGGGCTTGCATCACAAACATGACCAAGGGGAGGAGGGCTGGGGCAGGGAGAGAGGGAGAGGGAGAGGGAGAGGGAGAGGGAGAGGGAGAGGGAGAGGGAGAGGGAGAGGGAGAGGGAGAGGGAGAGGGAGAGGGAGAGGGAGAGGGAGATGGGCAGGGAAAAGGAGAGATGAAAAGACAAGAGGACCAGGATGAGGGAGAGGAAGATGGGATCTCTCTACCTGCTGATCCTTCCTCTTCTTCCTATACCTCTTGTTCAGGTCCCAAATCTTTCCCAAGGCAACCAGTCAGCTGTTCACCCTTGACAGCAGCTCGTCCTCACCGTCTCAAAGATCCATGGGAAATCCCTGATGATCTGTCCCTCGTTCTCGTCGTCAGACATGCTGATCTCTCGTGCTGATCGCAGAAGCCTTCAAGGCTGTTCCATGGGTGCAGAGCCCTCCGGTCCCTCGGTTGTGCCAGCGAGTCAATCCTGATAACACAACAGCATGAGAGCCTATGGCTACTGTCCAGCACTGGCATCCCTTCAGGATTCACCAACATACACACTTGTTTCTACCGACAGAGTGAACCTGTCTCTGCTAATTCTCTTCTAGCCTCCCATTTTCCTCTTGTCCGGACCAGCCCAGTCTTTGCTGACCAGTCCGTTCCACCCGGCACTCCTCTTCAGCCTCCCCTTTTCAACTCAGCAGCTTCCTCCTCTCCTCCTCTCCTCCTCTCCTCCTCTCCTCTCCTCCTCTCCTCCTGTCCTCCTGTCCTCCTGTCCTCAGCCCTCCTGTCCTCCTGTCCTCCTGTCCTCCTGTCCTCCTGTCCTCCTGTCCTCCTGTCCTCCTGTCCTCCTGTCCTGTCCTCCTCTCCTCCTGTCCTCCTGTCCTCCTCTCCTTCTCTCCTCCTCTTGTCCTCGAGTCGTCCTCCTGTCCTCCTGTCCTCCTGTCCTCCTCTCCTGTCCTCCTCTTCCTCATGTTCGCCATGGTTTTTTGGCCGCACTCAGGTCCTCAACTGATCTCCGTCAAACTGATGGTACTGAGCGGGGATGTGGGTTTCATTGACGAAAGAGGGGGATGAGTTTGCATGGGTCTGAGAGGAGATGTGGTTTGGAAATCTAGAGCTTCCCTCATATAAAGGGGTACCTTAGTACAGGGTGGGTATATCTTGGTAAAAAGGACGGGTGTGAGAGTATCGAGGGGTGTTTCCAAAACGGGTGGGGGTGGTTGACTTTCAAAACTATGAAAAAATGACGGTGAAGACATACCCACCCCCATTTCCGAATATCAGTACCCCACCCCCTAATTGTACAATTTTTCATTGGAGAGAGTCTGGGATTCAGGGGGTAGGGTATTTTATGTACCGGTCTTCAAATTCATCTAACGAAAATGACCACCCCTAAAAAAACAACCACCCCTTGAGACCTGAAAAGTACCCGTCCGTCTAACTTCAATATCTGCGGTAGTGCGTTAATACTACCCCCCAAGGGTTCTAAAAAGAGTGACCACCCCCATCATTTACCAGACACAAATAGACCACCCCTTGGGTAGATGTACTCCCCATGACCGTTCACTACCCATTTGTTTCCTCACAGCTGAAGGAAAATTGAGGGTGGGGTACTCTACCCCACCACCATTGGAAAACAGTCGATTTCATCGTTGCGTCATGCATGCGCAATGCATGGTGGCGACAGGGGGAGGAGAACGAGGAGGACGAGGAGGACGGAGACGACGAGAGGCAGGAGAGAGATATCAGAGAGGTTGTACCGAAGGCATGGTCTTGGAGCTGGATGAAGCATCTGCCGTCGTTGCTCGACGAGAGCTTGTTTCACAGTGATCGGAGGGACAAGGAACTTTCTTGTCGCAAGGCAGAGGCGTGGAATACCAGGGTTGCTTCAGTTGATTCAGAAGCATCGTAACACTGAGGACGAGGACACCTAACAAGCCGCTCACAAGACTGGGCTAAGGAACACGGAATCTAGGATTTGAAGGAAGGAAATATGGATATGGTACCATCTCACGGGTGGAAGGGAGCCTGAGCTGAACGGAAAAGACGAGACGAGAAGACATAGGAAGACAAGCAAGCAGCAGGAGAGGTCGCAGGGGCGTGGAGATTTGCATAGAAGTAGAGGAGAAGGCAAGAGTTGAACGAAGACGGGAGTGTACACAAGTCCTGTGTTGGTGTGTAGAAGGATGCGACCAAGTCCGATCTCCTTCCGAGAGCTGAGGCTAGAGGAGGTGGTTGTGAGGAAGCACATCCACACGGCATGCCTGTTCCTCCTCGCTCTCGTGGCGGCAGGAACCATCCTTGTACACCTGCGCAGCGTGCTGATACCGTTCGTGCTCGCCATGGGCCTTTTCTACTCCCTGGTCCCGATCGTCGACATGCTCTCCGACCAGACTTGGCAGAGGACCCCCAGGGCGCGGAGTCCGCGCGCGCAGGGAGGGAAGGCTTTCTCGAAGAAGAAGGAGGGACTATCCGGCTACGATTCGGATGACTACAAGTACGGTAACGAAGGAGCAGGAGGAGCAGGAGCAGGAGCAGTAGGTGTAGTCCCTCCTATCGTTGTGGTCTCGGAGTCGATCTCCTCTCTCCTGCAGTGTCGGCTGCCCAGGCCCATGGCGGTGGTGGTAGCACTGATGTTCGCATGTGTGCTGATCGCTATGATACTAGTCGTAATCTTCTCGTCGGTGAATGAGCTAGCGGCGCATGCGGAGCGATACTCGGCGCGGGTGCGATCGATGGCGGACTGGGTGATCAGGTGGGGGAAACTGATGGGTATGGACATCAGCAACCAGGGGATAGCAGAGAAGCTTCTGCACCACTCGGCGTTCCTGAGCGAGATGGTCGTGAAGAGCGTGAGCCTGGCAGTAGAGGAGATGACGAATGGCTTCTTGATGCTGCTGTTCACCGTGTACCTGCTCCTCGGGTACGCGTCGAGCCCCCCGGATGAGAAGAGGGTGAGTGGAGTGAGGGCAGAGATCGACATGCAGGTGAAGCGCTACATCGGGTTCAAGGTTCTCCTGTCGACCACCACCGGCATCGTCATCGGAATTTCCTTGCTGATCCTCAAAGTCGACCTGGCACTGGTGTTCGGCCTCCTGGCCGGGCTCCTCAACTTCATCCCCAACGTGGGAGGCGTGATCTCGACCCTCCTCCCGATGCCTGTGGTGATCTTCGACCCCTCCAAGACCTGGCTCGACATCTTCCTTGCCTTCGCCATCCCCAGCTTCGTGCATGCCGTCACCGGCAACATTATCGAGCCGCGCGTGCTCGGGGGCGCGATGGACCTCCACCCGGTCGTGGTGCTGCTCTCGCTGATGCTGTGGGGGTCCTTGTGGGGGGTGGTCGGAATGATCCTCTCGGTCCCCATCACTGCAGTGATCAAGATCTGCTTGCAGAGCCTGGACCACCCGCTGCCTCGGGTGAGGAGAGGAAGAGGGAGGGGGAGGGAGAAGGGAAGGAGAGGGGAGGATAAGGGGTCGGGTGGTGGGGAGGAAGAGGGAGGGAAGGAAGGGGAAGGGTGTTGGGAGCAGGAGCAGGAGCAGGAGCAGGAGCAGGAGCAGGAGCAGGAGCAGGAGCAGCTCGCGGTGATCCTTGCTTCCAGTTTCTTGCGGGGATGTTCGAGGGAAGGGTTGAATCGCCCGGGGAGCCAAGCTTCTCCTACTCTCAGATACCTTCGAGCTCGGTAGACTGCATGTCTTTGCTTTCTCTCCTTTCCTCCCCTGTTATTCCCTCTCCCCGCTTCCCCTTCCTCCTCTTCCCTCTAATCTTACTCCTTCGCTTCCAGGTCGAGCATGAGATGATCGAAGTGAACGTCGTTCCTGATGTTGCAAGAAGCCCGGAGGACATTGACGAGGTCCATTCCGTTCCTCCCTCCTCCTTGCTCCTCCTCCTCCTTGCTCCTCCTCCTCCTTGCTCCTACTCCTACTCCTACTCTACCATCATCTCCTCCTCCTCCATCATCTCCTACTGCCCCCCCCCGATCCCCAACCCATTCTCTTCCTGCTTCCTTCCTATCTTCCTGCTTGTCCTAATTCTGCTTCTCCTCCTCCGTCCTCGTACTTCCCTTCTGCGCATTCACCTGCCCCTTCCACCCTTCTTCCCCCTCCTTCCCCCACTTCTTTCCGCTACCTCTCTCCTCTCTTCCCCCTTGCTTCGTCCCTTCTCATCCCGTTTCTCGCAGAGCAAGAGTGACTTTTATCCGGCCGCCCGGCCAGTCACCTGCGATCTCTCGTGACCTCCTCTTATTCTTTCCCGTGCTGCCGACGATGTACATTAACAGAAGAGATACGATAAGAACGCATAACGAACGTTTGTTTGAACAGTAATGAAGTCAAATTAAAAAGATTTGACGGGGAGGAGGAGGCAGAACAGGAACCAGGACCGATCGCATGTTGTGAACAAGATGATCAGTGATGAGCACAACATATCAAGAAGACGATCAAGAATCTCAGGCGGTGTAGACGTGTCGGGACATGACGCCATGCCAGTGTAAACTTTATGACCATCATTTCGTCTTCATGGCAAATTTGAAACTTTATTGATACATTTCACCATCACAGAAATTTAACACACCAAGAGTTTAGACAAACATCAAGTCACGCCATTCTACAGAAACATGAGAAAATCCAGCCACCACCGCCGCCACCACCTTCTCCTCCTCCTCCTCCAACACCACCACCACCACCACCTCCTCCTCCTCCTCCTCCATCACCACCACCACCACCACCACCACCACTTCACCATCCCTTCCCCCATCCTCTCTTGCACCTCCTACACCTCCTGCACCCCCTTTCCTCTCATTCGATAGTTTTCTCCTTCTGCTCCCCGCTCACTTGAATCTGCGCGGACAGCAGGACAACCTCCTTTCCCTCGTGCGCGTTGAAGCTGATGGGTCGAGAGATGTTGAGGCAGGCGAAGGGAGGAAAGACGATCTCGTCCTCGTGCGGATACTGCGAGAGCCACTGCAACTGAGACAGGAGAGTCAGAAGCCACCATCGGTGAGGAGATGAGAGATGAGCGGGAGCATGAAGAGAGGCACAGGCAAGAGCTGTTGCAGGGGCAAGAGCAGGGCAACATCCAGATCTCCTCCTCCTCTGCATCCCCCTCCGTCCTTCCTTCCTTGTGCCCCTCGTCCTTGTCCTCGTCCTCTCCTCGTCCTCCATCATACCTCTGCTCCGATGGTCCTGTCGTAGGAGCAGATCTCGAGGATGATGGGAAGGTGCGAGCTTCCATCCTCCCCCTCCTCTCCGGCCTTACCCGAGATGTTCTTCCACTCGCTGGAGGCAGAGATGAAGTTTGGCTCCATGTTGAGCAAGCTCCCCTCCAGGATGCGCTGTTGCAAGCTGCTGTCGTTGGCGTTGGGCTTGAGGCATCGGTAGAGCTTCTTGTTGGAGGGGATGCTATTGGAACTGGCGAGCTTGAGGATGCCTGAGGAGATGAGCTGGATGGTAGTCGGGAAGTCACCGCTGTAACTGGTGCGATCGTTGTCACCGATGGAGTTGAAATATTGCCTGCGGTCATGATGAGAAGTTTTCATATCGGTCGTCATCGTCAACGACAGCAGTGACAACGATATCATCGTCATCCCCATCATAATCAGTAGCAGCAGCACTATCTCTATCATCATCACCACCACCACCACCATTAGCACCAGCGCCATCACAAGCAAGCAAGCAAGCGCCTCGGTCTTCACCTGATGCTCTCGTTGTACTTGACGTGCATGGGCCCCGTGTACAACCTTAGCCCAATCAACTCACCCTTGGTCAGCCGAGACCGCGAAAACACCTCCTGTTGCATGAGCTCTTCCAGCGACCTCCTGACCCTCCCCACGTGCTCCTCCTCCTGCTCCTCTCCCGGATACCTCACGCCTTCCTTGGGTCCCGTCACAAACTCCCACTCCATACGTGCGTTGGTCGGGGCATCCAGGCATCCACTGGTGATCGCCTCCAAAGCATCATGCTCTTTCCGCATCATATCGATCTGCTCCTCCTCCTCCTCCTCGTTTCCCTTCTCCTCCGCGCTCAACCCCTTGCTGAACTCGATCTTCTTGATCGAAAAGGTGCAGGGCAGCTCGCTGGTGAACTTGGAGGAGGACGGTCCCTCCTGTGACCGCGAGCTCAAGTCCTTCATGTCCTCCAGTCCACTTTGCATCGCCGTCAATACATCATGATGCAGGTCCTGAAGGTGATAGGAGAGGTCGTCCGGGTGTGCGGCAAGGGCCTTGAGGGGGTTGTCTTGCAGCATCCTGCCGTCTTCGAGCAGCTTCTCTGCGATGATGTCGTAGACGTCAAGGTCTGTGAACCAGCCCTTCAAGCACTCCTTGCACCTGTGCCGCAGCAGCTTCTGCTTCAAATCCTGTAGATCAAGCTCCCCCACATTCTGAAAGTCCATGATGCGGAAAATCTCCTGGCTCTCCTCAACGCTGAAATGGAACCCCAACTCCTTCAAGACGTCTGCCGCCTGCCCCTTCTCGAAGTATCTCGACCTCCTCCTCTCACACTCGGAGAAGATCTCATCAATCTTTGCCTTCGGGTAGGCAATTCCATTGAACCTTTGCAACATAATGCTAAGCACATTGTTGGTCCTCCTCGTCCGGTGCAGCTTCAGTCCCGCCGATGGAGACACCTTGAACGAGACCGACTTCTTGAGCTTGCTGTCACATGATTTGCTCTTCTTCATAGATGTTCTCTGTGCCTCACTGTCTTGGTTCTTTCCACTGTCTTGGTCCTTTCCGTGCGCGGAGGATATTTTCTTCAGGTACTCGCTCTGCACCAAGAGCATCCCACGAAGCTTGTCTATAGTAGACATGATGAAACCGTGATTCTTTTTCCTCAACAATCCCACAAGCGATCAGATTACTTCTAGATCTGCAACAACCAGAAGTTAACCTCAACCATTCTTAATCATTCGACTATACGCGAATCGCTTCAGAGATCACCCAACTCAGACCTGGTACACTAGGAACAAGTTCACATGTTCCTCAATTTCATTTTCTTGCGTTTCTAATCTTGCGGATGCATTCTAGTAGCTTTAATGGTGCTCTATAAACTTGCCTCTTGTTGCCTTCCTGTACAAATTTCCACGGTCCGCACTTGCGGGAAACTGAAAACTTAGATTCATCAATTGGAGCTTTTTCAAGGTATCCTGCTCATCGTCTCGATTTCAACCTCTCTCATTGGATCAACTGGAAGCGTTCCATCTAAATACCATCTATGATTATGCTTCTCCTATTGAAATCCCCCTCTCCTGTACATCCTGCATTCCTTTCATGTCCTGCCGCTTCTCGGTTACCCTAAAGTCACTGCATGGTCGCGATAAATCCTTTCGTGACCCCACCCCCCTTTGCTCCTCTTCTTGGTGTTAAAAACGAGACCTCTTCATACCCTACCCCCTAGAAGGCTCAGATGTTATCTATGAGGTACCCCTGCCTTCATCGAGTTTCATGTACCCCTACCCCTCCTTCGGGAAGGTGTCCTCTTCGGGGAAGTCAAAAAAAAAAGGGTTTACTACACAATTAATAGGACTACCCCCACCCCCAAATCTCTGAGAAAGTACCCCTCTGTAAAGGATTAGCACCATCGTATCTCCGCCTCAACAGATACAATAGTAGTACTTCTGCTTGTACCAGGAAAGTGATGAGCTATCTTTGAAAAATATTTTATGATACGTCTCTGGGACCGATATAGGCAGAAGAAGTGTCCTCAATGTATTCCATATTCATATCTTGAGGGGGGCTCGAATTTCTTATGAGTTCTTTACCCTACCCACTATTTGAGGCAGTGAACAAGGGGTAATACCTTTCGTTCCCACCTACCCCATCTATCAGATGAAACTACCCACCCTTTCCTACTTTCAGACATCAATCTCCCCACCTTCCTTTCCCTCCTCAATTCCTTTTGAATGCAGGGGTAGTCTGAATGGTACTGTAGAAGGTCATAGCACAACATAGGAAATGGTAGTCCAAAGCTTAGATCACCCCTTTTTCCTTGTGGATAGAAGGGGGTACTTTATCCATCCACTATCGATCGACGAAACTACCCTACCTGTCTCCGTCCCTTTTCCCACATTCACCCTACCCTTTTTTGTAGTTTCGTCTGTACACCCCCACCCTCTCAATTCACAGCAACTCCAGTACCCCTTGTCTTCGACACTATCATTCTACCCCTACTTGTTCTATTACCAATTACCCCTTGCAGGTACCCCTGCAATTTCAAACTACCCCTACCCCACTTCATAACAACCCCCAAGGTCGACTTTCAATGACACCTGTCCAGTTCCTACTACCCTACCCACATCTACCGAAGTCACAGGTAATCCACCCCCTTTTCCCCCATCTTTCTGCTATTCCTTTGAGCGAGTGGGTGGTCACCCCCACCGGCTGTACTTCTCTTTCATGAACTACCCCAATGAAATCCAACTGAGTACCCCTACCTCTTTCTACCTTGATACCCACCCTTTTACTACCCTACCCCCTAAATTTCTCCATCTGCCCCACCCCTAGACCCCGCCGCGGCGCGAGCGCTTTGTCCTTCCCGTCCGCAATGGCGGCTGTGGATTAGGGGCACTCTGCCTTCAATGCAGCTTCTGGAGCTGCTGTCATTCGTGCTCTGTCTTCTCCTTTCCTTCTCGATTTCTCTTGCATCGCTTCTTCTCTTCATTGGACTTCGTTTCTGCGTCCATGCCCCTCAGCATTTCGTGCCCCTCAGGCTGCATGCTCGCCTGTTTCTTAATGCTGACGAAAGCAGTAATCGCTTTCCCATCGCTCGCCATTCTTATATCGTGGCTTCCGTTTCATATCCATTTTGATTTGCGGATGACCTATCTTGATTGATTCTCTATCAAGACTCATTTGTTTCAGTGTGAAGTGTTGTATTGTGGCTTGGAATAGTGCAAATGATTGATTATTTTTCAGACATTATATGATACATCCCTTGTGCTACCTCTCTGATTTTTTTTGCTTTTCAGCTTCACCTGACCTGGCCTTGGGCTGGTCGGAGATGGATGGAGTGGAGGTATAAGTTGGCGTAGGTGTTGCTGAAACTTTACTGCCCGATCCTGCATTCAGGAACGATCGGGCAGGGAGAAATCTTGGAGGGATTCAATAGTATATGGTGGTTAATTTTGGGCATGTAGTGTTTGCGCAAGTGCGACAACTAGTGTCTAATTTGAACAAGAAGAATTTCAAAGCAACCAGTGGGGAATTGAATCAGGTCTGTGGTCGACTCGAACACGTAAATCTGAATTGACTCAACGTGCCAGTTGTTGGAGGTATACGGTCACGACGTGCATGTGTTTCTCTTTCGTTCATTGATCAATCAGCTTGACCTTAAAAATGCGAAATCAATTACAGATCAAACGAAACTCCAGCTCCTGGCACAGGAGCTGGGGACAGTTATGACGAAACCGAATTTCGCAAGTGTAATTTGTCAAGCATTTGAAGGAATTCATTTGACTGAAGAGCTCTGTAACAATTTGGCGAAGACTTTGAAGCTTACTTTTGCCCAACACCTTACGTTTGGCCTTGCGCTTTGTCAGTCTCAAGATCAATCTGTGCATCAAAAAGGTTTTGCATTTTCTTTTTTTCAATATAGCTGTTGACTGGGTTGGCAGGCACTCGAATTGTGCAGTCGAAGCTACCAGAGTGCACATTAACAAATTTGAAACTCTTGAATTCGGCTGTCTTGTCTACTCTGCTGGTAGTGATCGAGACTGAAAGCTCTTTCGTAGCGAAAGAGACTCAGGAGGTAGTTATGCAGGTGCAATGTTGTAGTTTAATTGGTTGCTCATCAGGTTTTGAGTGCCATCAAGTCTATGAGTGTTCAGAAGGACACTGATCCCTCGCTGCTTCCAATTTTGAAAGGAGATCAAGAATCTGATCGTATCGAACGAGACAGTGAAGAGCTGAACTCAACCATGCTTGATTCTATGCTTTCTACATCTGACACCGAGGTAATTTCATCAAGCCATATCAACCGACTGACGTGCTATCAGCTCGCTGAGGTGATGAATGATGTCGGCTATTCGTCATGTACAAGTGTGGAAACTCTTGTAGAAATAATCTCAAATTGTACAAATGTGAACGAAGGCTCTGTCGCAAATGCCATCTGCATGATGGCGAAAACATTGAACGGTCTTCAAGACTCTGCACTGCCTGTCACTTCAGCCAAGATGGCCTCAGATGCTAGTGCGGACTCCGAGCAAGGAAAGGAAAATCCCTCAACATGGAATATTGAAGTCTTCACGGAGGGGGTGAGACAAGCAAACGTTGGCATCAAATGGAACGATGTTTTCAAGTGCCTCGATACATCATTGTTGAATGGAGTAGATGATGATGGACTGAAATTCATATTTACGCTACATGATGTTGCTTGCAGGGTAAGCGTTTGATGTTTTGAGGTTCCATCGTTGATTGCTTTTGTTCAGGATACCTTTCCCATCGAGACCGTGTTGAAGCCTTGGCGAAACTCGAATGCACAATTTCAACTTTTGAAATTCTTGATAAACGGTGGACCGGAAATTCACAAGGTTCTGGAGGCTGCTCCGAACAAGATCAAAGCTATTGAACTCAGTGACGGAAGTCGCATCTTTGATGCTGTATGGACCTCGATTGATCTTGTCGAGACACTGCTCCGTCTGTCGGAGTCGGAAGGTTACGAGAAGGTAGCACCATTGTTCAATCGTCCCGTCATGTCCTGCAGTGAAGTTTTGATTTTCACTTTGGCACAGTGCAAGTAAGTGATGAGTGAGCATATTCCTGTGAAGTAGACTCATTGGTTGGTTGTACAGGTCAACTGGGGGTGCATTGTACAGCAGGCTTTTGTCACGATTGATAAGTCAGTTTATGGTACAGTCTTCATCGTACCGAAATGAGATGTTGAAGGCGCTTTGGACAACCAACAAGAATGCCTTCATTCATGGAATGGTGCATTTTTGCCGAAATTCAGATCAACAGGCAGCAGCCTTGCTGAGAATTCTAGAAGTGATTCAAGAATTGGGACTGCTCCTTGAAGTTTTGAACTCGAAGCAAGATAGACACTTTACCATAGACTTGGCTGTGCTAGCTGCGCAGAACACAGGGTTGCCGTTTGCAAACTGGGCTAGTAAGGCTGGCGAAGTCGGAGGCGATGAGTTTGCCCTTGCAGCTGTGTCATATTTGCGTTCAAGGGTGTATGGTGGAGATACAATGAATGCAAAACCGGGACCAAGTGTGCCCATGGAATATGCGTCAGCTTTGCTGCAGGTATATAATGCACTATCATGCACCGAGAGCGGAAAATGATGCGATTTTGATAGGCTTTGCAAGCTGGTCATTTCGATACAGTTGCGACGTCCGAAATCCGGAGATTGGTTCAAGAATCACAGGGAAGAGCCGTGGGCAAACATGGTGGATCAGGCGGAGAAAGCAACAGTGGAACAGGCATTCTCTCACAAGCGGCGCAATCGCAAATGCCTGGCGAACAGGGACAGGCCCAAGGTCAACCTCAGGGGCAGGTAGAGCGATGTATATCCTCTGACTGGTAGCATCTCATGGGTGGTATAGGGACAACCAAGTGCACTGTTTGCACAAGACATTGAGGAAGAGGCCAATTCACACTTCCAAAGGATTTACACATCCGAGATGCAAATCGAAGGAGTTGTACAAATGCTCAAGGGATTTAAGGCGTCTTCTAATCAGGTAAATTCCGTTTGTTACAAGTGGCTCTACAAGTAACAATCATGCCAGCGGGAACAAGAGGTTTTTGCATGCATGATCCATAATCTGTTCGATGAATACCGGTGAAGTTTGGTTCGGGCCAGTCTTCGTGTGTGATATTTTGTTTACAGTTTCTTTCCACGTTACCCGGAAAGAGAGCTCTTGATCACGGGCAAATTGTTTGGATCTTTGATTCAACACCAGCTAGTGTCGTCCATTACTCTTGGGATTGCACTGCGATATGTGCTGGAAGCCTTGAGGAAGCCTCTTCGCAGCAACATGTTTAAGTTTGGAATGTGTGCGCTCGAACAGTTCAAGGCTCGATTGGTGGAGTGGCCACAGTATTGCCATCACATTCTCCAGATTGCACATATTCGGCAGAGCCACGAAGAGTTGATTGACTACATCCAGCGGGCACTCTCCTCATCAGGAGCGGCGAGACCCACCACACCTCATGAACAGGGTCCAGTGCCTTCATCGCAAGGGCTTACCAGCGGCACAGGGCAGCCACAAGTGTCGCAAGCTCCTTCGATTTCCAACACGCAACAGAGTGCGGCTGTGGCACCTAATGTCGTACCGGGATCCATGAAGCAGGGCATGGATTTCTCTCAGGACTACCCTCAATCGACTCCTGTATCGGTGCCTTCAACCTCGAGCGTAACACAGGCTCAGGTCAATGCATATGGTGCTTTCAATGATCAAACATCTGGAGGAAGCTCATTTGCTGGGTTTGTACAAGGATTCTCTCAGGAATCCAACCAGACAAATTTCGCAAACTTGCAGAACTTTGTCGCGGATATCAATTCTGGATCAAATTCTTCCCAGGAGGCAGCTCCGACGGTGGACATGCGGAGTGCCGCAGTACAAAATACTTTATCGGTTGTGTCAGGAGCTCATGCCTTCGGAGTGACTACCAACGTTGATGTTTTACTGCAAAGAGCAAACCCTGTCGTGCAACCTGATACGGCCCAGCAGGACAAGATTCATTTCATTTTCAATAACTTGTCTAATACCAATTTGGAGCAAAAGGAAAAGGATCTGCTTGCAACTATCACGGATGCACACGTTCCATGGCTCCAACAGTATGTTGTTGTCAAAAGAGCTGCACAAGAATCCAATTATCTTTCTCTGTACTGTCAATTCGTGGACCGGCTTGACAAGAAGGTTTCCCAGTTTGTCAAAGGTGTAATACGCTGCACTATTGATAACATCAAAATTCTGTTGGGTGAAGACAAAGTTACTAGCAGTGTGTCGTTGAGAAGTCTTCTCAAGAACTTGGGCAGTTGGCTTGGCATGCTTACATTGCAGAAGAACAAGCCAATCTTGCAACGAGACCTGGATTTGAAGCAGCTTGTGATTGATGCATACGAAAAGGGCAGACTGATAGCGGTCGTACCGTTCATTGCTAAAGTCCTCGAAAATGTGTCCAATTCTCGAATTTTCAAGCCTCCCAACCCATGGACGATGTTGATACTTGGTCTGCTAGCTGAAATCCATCCAATGACGGATTTAAAATTGAATGTCAAGTTCGAGGTTGAGGTGCTTTGCAAGAATTTGAACAAGGACTTGAAGGATATCAAACCGAGCTGTGTTCTGAAGAATCGTACGACGGTGAAAGAAGGCAACCCTGATTGGAATGTTCGCGGTGCGGACAGTGGTTTGGGATCAATCAAACCGTTACCCACAGTTCCGGATCAGAGGTTACTGGCAGCTGCAGCAGGAATTTCAGCGGCCTCCTCTCAGGCAAATGTGGCAACATCGGGTGGGCAGGGAGCAGCACCAGGGGGCTCTAAGGATGATTTGAACTTGCAAGGTGTTCCGCAATCGGTTGATCAGTCAATCCAGAACCTGAATATATCAAATTACATCACAATCAACCCCAGCATTGCGATTTTCCAGCAGTATCCCAATCTCGTCTCGGCTGTCATCCAGGCTGTTACCCAGGCAATCAAGGAAATCGTTTCGCCAGTGGTTGATAGATCTGTAACTATCGCTTGCATCACGACAAGGGAACTGGTGTCCAAAGACTTCGCCCTCGAGCAAGATGAACAGCAACTCAAGGCGGCCGCACACATGATGGTTCAAAATCTGGCTGGAAGCTTGGCACTCGTTACCAGCAAAGAGCCCTTGAGGCATACCATGTGCAACCAGCTTCGAGCGATTCTTAACAAGACGAATTTGTTTGACTCTTCTCTGATCGAACAAGCTGCACAGCTAGTTGCAAATGACAACCTTGACCTTGGTTGCAATATTATCGAAAAGGCAGCTACTGAGAAGGCTGTGAGGGACATCGATGTCACTCTGGATCTTGCTCTTCTACATAGAAGGAAGCTAGGAACTCCGTTCCATGATGCGCTTGTACAAGTAAGTTTATCGCGCGGGTGTGTGTACATCAACTGAGAGATTGTTTTCACAGGTACAGCAGTGGCTGCCGATTCTTCCTGAGTCTCTCCGACCCAAGGCAGGACCTCACCAGAAGAGGGTCTATGAAGACTTCATGAGGCTTCCTCGAGATCGTGTGGCCCACCAAGCGGCTACCCAGCCAACCGCGACCGGCGCAACCGAGCCAAACTTGCGTGGATTTGCGGAAGGAGGCAACATGCCAATGCAGTCGAACCTTCCCGCATCTGGTATGCACATGCCTGTTCAGAATCAACAGACGGAGCATCTGAGGGTGGCACTCGACAAATGCATGGTCTGCTTGACCAAGGCAGAAGAAGTTGTAACTCGCAACCCGCAATTGGCAGCGACATCTCTGAATTCTCTACCTCAAGTGCACGAGATTCAGCAACTGCTGATGCAATCGTTTGCTGTGATCACTCAGTCAGTTGTTCGCGAGGAAGTTGCTGTTGCCTATGGTCACAAGCTCTTTCGAAGAATTTACGACAATAGCAAATTTGGCCGCTGTCAACTCGGAGTGGACTGGTTGTGTGCAGGATTGGTGCTGATTGGTGATGTCACCAAGCGACTGCCGAAAGAATTGATGAATTGGCTTCTTCACGTTGACCCGGACACGAAGTTGAATCGTGAGCTCACTGTCACTTTGGTGCAGAACCGATTTTTGAATCTGAATTCTCCGGAATACGTCAAGGAAATGGTCAAAGCTATCGAGACCAGAGGATTAGCAGCAATGGACTGTGTTATGTACACAATTCAGCAGTGTTTGCTAGAGAAGAGAATCATCAACACCTCGGATTGTGCGCGTTTGCTCGACGCGCTTACTAAACTGGCGCAATCGAATCGCAAACCTCCTGAGAGCTTGTTGAAACTTCTCGAAGATGCTCGGAATATTGCGCGAGGCATTCCTATCTTGCCTCAGGGGGCAGATGCGAAGGGGAAGAGCTACGATCCAAGAGTCGTTGCAGGCCTCTTGTCCGCATCGTGCAAGCCCAAGGATACTCAGGATCCTCCAGGTCTCCGAGATCAGATTTCTTACACTCTTGATCAGTGGGTGGTTACGATTCAGACGAATGACGAGAGGTCAGTGCTGCAGTCCATCACCTTGTTGCTTCAGCAGGGTTGGTTGAAAGGCGACGAAGTCACTGATCGCTTCTTCCGGATTTGTATCGAGATCTGTATCGACAGGTGCACGGCTGCTCTCAGCGATCCTTCGATCCCTCCGAATGTGTCGTACAGTCAGCCAGATGCGTTGGCCAAGCTTGTTTTGGTCCTTGTGCGGTGCTATGACGATTGGAGCCGATCGACGACGTTGTCGAAGAATGGAATGGTTAACAAATTCCTTGCGGCGTACGTACGCGTCTTGCACAATGCGCAAGCCGAAAGGAAGTATCAGTTGAACCAGAAACCTTTCCATCGTTTGTTCTTGAGACTTCTGCTCGAGTTGACCGAAGCGGTGAGTTGTTCGAGATGGTGTAGTTTTGTCGCTAATCATGCATGATAGATTGGGGACTCAATCGTATTTGCCTTGGCTGATGTTCTTCATGCTGTGCAACCAAGACTCGTGCCCAGCTTCAGCTTCTCGTGGTTGGAGCTTGCCTCGCACAAGAGCATGATGCCAAAGTTGCTCCAATCAAGCAACAAGAAGGGCTGGATGCCGTTCCAACGACTTCTCGTAGGACTCTTCAGGTCTTGATAAGCGATGCATGTTTACAATGTGTTGACTCGTGTGCTCGCAGGTACCTGGAGCCATACCTTCGCAGCGCAGAACTTCACGAACCTATCAAGGTTCTGTACAAGGGAACTCTCAGAGTGCTCCTTGTGCTCTTGCACGACTTCCCAGAGTTCCTCTGCGAATTCCATGCAAGCTTCTGTGACGTCATACCTCCTTCATGCATCCAGCTACGAAATCTGATCCTCTCGGCGTTTCCACGGAACATGACCCTGCCAGATCCTTTCACGCCCCAGCTGAAAGTCGACCTGTGAGTTCCTTGTATTACGATACGCTTCCCTTTCTCATGTTGGAATCTAGGTTGCCGGAGATTCACAAACCTCCCATCATTCTGTCGAACTTCACATCGATCCTCGCGCAGACTGGAAATCTCAAGTCAGATCTGGACAATTTCTTGAAAGGACGAGGCCGGGACAGCTTCCTGCAAGAGCTTCCGTTGACCCTCCTGTTGACTAGCCCAGTGGAGGCTGCGGCTGCAGGCACCAAGTACAACGTGCCGCTGATCAACTCGTTGGTGCTCTACGTGGCTGCTTCCGCGATCTCGCAGAATGGATCAGTACAAGGAAAGACTCCAAGCATCGGAGGCGCAAGCCTCGAGCTCTTTGTCAAGCTCAGCCGCGACCTGGACACGGAAGGGAGATACCTGTTCTTCAACGCGATTGCAAACCAGCTTCGATATCCCAATAGTCATACACACTACCTCAGTTGTGTCCTCCTCAACCTATTCCAAGCGTCGCAGGACAAGGAGATCGTTCGTGAGCAAGTGACCCGCGTCCTGATTGAGCGACTGATCGTGAACAAACCTCATCCTTGGGGTCTGCTGATCACCTTCATCGAGCTCATCAAGAACTCCACCTACGACATCTGGCGACACGATTTTGTGCGATCGAGCAAGGAGATAGAGCAGTTGTGAGTGTTCCTCTTGATTCTGACACGTCTGGTCCTGATTCTTGTCTCCCGCAGGTTTCAGTCTGTTGCAAGGTTCTGCCTTCCGCAGCAAGGCGGGGGAAGTGGAGGCTCTCAAGGGACCAGCAACGCTCCTGGGCTCTCGGACATGCCGGCGCTCAGAGGCCAAGGGGCCTCTCAGTGATGCGTGACCCTCGTGTCATGCGAGTATGATCCATTCGTTTACTCGATCATCGCGGATTTCATGTCCTGCCGAGAGCGCCTGATTGGCCTACCAGCACTGACCTTGTGCTGGGGTTAACCCAGTGAGCCTTGTCGCTTCCGCCACGACACACTTCTGCTCAACATTCTTTGGATATGCACGATGTGTAGATTATTCATTTGTACAGGGGCAGCGTTAAGGGGTAACACTTAATCTGGACTGTCTCGTGAGATTTCACAGCGCGCTTGATATGCAAGGCGGGGTTGGGACTCTCCGACCGCGAGGGATGAAATCTGAGCGATCAGCCTCAGGGCATGAGCACAGCGACGTGTGTGAAAGCAAAAGTTTGTCGTCTGGTGCTAGTGGCTCTGATTTAATAATTGTTGATAAACGAGGATTCTTCATAGACGTTAAGTCTCAGGGCCTGTTGGCGTTCTTGTGTGACTGAATGTTCTCTAGCGCCTGATAGAGCAGCGTCTCGACCTGAGAAGAAGAGCGAGTGAGCGCGAGGACGGGGAGTTAACGTGGCGGGGAAGAGAGGATGAGGGGAGGGGAGAAATCAAGATGTCAGGGGACAGGAAAACAGCACCTGCTTGATGGCGAAGTGAGCTGAAGATCCTGCGTTCTGCATGTCGATGATCTGCCATGAGGAAATGAGGAACAGAACAAGGCAGGAGGAGGAGCGACGAGAACACGGTAGAGAGAGGGGAGCGCAGAGAACACGGTAGAGAGAGGGGAGCGAAGGATGATCAAGACAAAGTGGTTGAGGTTGATGAGGGGGAGTACGGGAGGAGGGTTTATGAGGAAGGAGGAGACCTGTCGTCGAATGAAGTCTTCTGTGTCTTTGAAATCCTCCGAGTAGTCGGTGAGCATGTAGAACTCTGCTCCGACGTAGAGGCCCCCGACCGCAATCCGCTTGCTGCAGGAAGAATCAGAAGCTGAGACGAAGAGAAGAGGAGGGGCAGAGGAGGAGCAGAGGAGATGGAGAGAAGGGAAAGGGGGAGACTCATACCTGAACCAGCTTGCATCCACATTCCCGTCACCTGCCTGCACGCATGCGACGTCGCTTGTTCGAGCCAAAGTAGCAACGGCTCCTGTAAGCAGCAAGGTCAGCCAGCGGCGGCAAAGAGGAAGATGGGAGAAAGCAGGAGGAGGACGAGGAGAAGGACGAGGACGAGGACGAGGACGAGGACGAGGACGAGGACGAGGACGAGGACGAGGTGCAGACCAGGAAGGTTGCTGGGGAAGGCGAGGATAGCAATGGCCTGCGGCCAAGAGCTGACGTATGGAGCGAGTTTCACGAGGCGCATGAAGAGAATTTTTGTCAGGACGTCTGGATAGCTCATAGTCTGTCGTCCATCGTCAAGTGGAGCAAAGACAAGTGGGAGCAGGAGTAGGGGGCCGGCCAGGGGCAGGGCAGCAGGATCAGGAGCAGCATGGTCAGGAGCAAGAGGAGCAGGCGGAGCTGGTGCGGGGGCCTCACCGACGTGTCCATAGCCCTCAGCTCTGTCAGCCACTCGGCATGGCATTTCTCCTGAAAGAACTCCACTAGCTCGACAGCTCCTCTGGTAGTACAAGTCACGCTGAGATGAACTGCTCCTCTTCACCTGGGGAAGATGCCATGGATGCTCGGAGACAGCCCCATCGACATGGCGGCGGTAGACAGCGCCTGCACGGTCCAGCCATGCTGGTGAACATTCTCAAGGGCGCACTCCAGGAGTTCCCTATGAGCAGGTCAAACGTGCTACAGGGCAGGAGCAGGAGCGGGAGCGGGAGCAGGAGCAGGAGCGGTAGAGGGAGCAGGAGCGGTAGCGGTAGCAGGAGCGGGAGCAGGAGCAGGAGCAGGACGACGGCGAGGACAAGGGCGAGGAGATAGAGAAGGTGGGATAGGCAGAGGAAGTAGGAGAAGATAAGTCTCACTGGCGAAGGCTTTGTTCATCGTCGTTGCTTCCATTCTGCTTGAAGGACGAAGATGAGGAGGAGGAGGAGGAGGAGGAGGAGGAGGAGGAGGAGGAAGTGTTGGTGGAAAGGCATCGATGATGGGCACGAGACATGTGCGGTACATGAGGGACTAGAGGAGAGCATTGAGCGGTTCTGTGTGCCATCAACATCTTGACTGGCGCCTGTACAGGAGGAACGAGTGGAATTGCGCCTCCCCTCCTGTCCGACTTTGCATTGGCTGCAAACTCCCACGACCTGCACATGTTCTTCTGCCAGGCTGTCGCACCATGGCGAGAAGATCTCGATGTGTCTCTCACTCCCTTCATCGTCCTCGCTATCATGCTTCCCACGCTCGTTCCCCGCATCCTAGTCGTCATCACGCGTGTTTCCTGCTTGCGCTACCCCCTAGTAGTACCCCTCCATTGTAACCCCCACCAGTCATATCCCCCAACAGTACCCACCATCTTGACTTGATGTACTACCCCTTGACCTTCTTTGACCCTAGCGGTTCAACGTGTCCAACACACAAGACGAAAATCAACAATGACAAGTCTAGATCATCTCAGTGAAGGGCCTCCGGCCCGCCGCCGGGCTCCGACGGCCCGGCGAAAAAAAAAACCTGCATAAAAAAAAAGTTAAACGAGAAGAAATTCCCTTCTGTGTAAAGCTCTCTTGGGTGGGTAGGGTCACGAGGTCGAGACTTTTGGAGGAGGGGTAGGGTGGGTATGACATCGAGAAACCAGCAAGGGAAAAGGTCTGTAGGGGTGGGGTCAACTAAAGATAATTTCATGAGGAAAAGGGGGGTTATCATTCCTGTATTTAAAGGACTTTGGTGGTGGGTGGTGAATCGAATGAAATCGTAGGGTGGGGGTGGACCAAAAGGGTGCAACTTAGGGGTCAGGGGGTGGGTCTGCAAGGTGGCCAAACAATGCTGCGCTTGTTGTTTCAGGTAAACAGAGGAAGAGGAAGAGAGGAGGAGGAGAGGAGGAGGAGAAGATAAAGAGAAGACCAAGAAGATGAGAAGGAGAAGGCGAGGTTGAAGGAGAAGGAAAGAGAGGTAAGAGAAGAGGAAGAAGGAAATGTGGAAGGAGGATTAGGAGGGAACGAGGAGAGGCAGAGGTGAAAAAGTAACAGGCTGAGGAGAGTGACAAGGAGAAAGTAAACGAGAATGTAATGGAGGAAAAGGAGAGAAGCATGAAGGAACAGCATCCTGGATTGGTTTCACTATGGTCATGGGACTGAAGAAGAGATATTTTGAGACATCTGTAAACATCCGCTGGAACGAAAATGAGTGTAGAAAGCTTATTTGACCTTATGAATAGAGATGAGTAAGCAGCGGATTGTGTGAAATTGATGATAATGCTGCAAGTGTTTCGTATTGTCATCATGCTGTTCTGTTACAACCCAACATGTCAGTGTAATCATGGACAAACAATCCAAAAATATGACAATCATCACAAGGCTGAAGCAGCACTTCAACCTGTAAAAGTTTAATTTCTTTTTACATGTTTGAGTCTTAGGAGAAATCACTTGTATCAGCACCATGACAGAAGCACGAACGCTCCTCTCCTCTCCCCACTCGCTCCTCCCTGACATGTGCTTGACAGGTTCGCCTGATGCCGCGCATGGTGGGAAGCAGGAATACTTCAACGACACCGCCGGGAGCGAAGGAGGAGGACGAGGAGGAGAACATCTCTAGTATCATCCGGGCAGACCTGAGCATCACCAAACCTCCTCCTGTCCCTCCAGGAGGAGACAAGGAGGAAACCGACGTCGGAGCAGCGGCAGCATTGATCCTCGCCCGCGGCATGTCGTTTGGCAACACCAAGGCACTGGACAGCATCTACCTGCATGAGTACTCGGCAAGGGGAGAGGAGACGCCTCCTCCTCCCCATGCTGGAGGGGAGCTGAAGGGAGCGAGGGAGGCGAAGAGGGAGGAAGTGGAGGAGGGCAAGTCGAGGATGTGTCCTCAAGAGCATGCGGATCGAGTCTCTGCCATCCTCCTCGCTCGCGGCGCCTCCTTCTGCCATGCACGGGCGCTGGATAGCATCTACCTGAAGGACGTCGGGGGATGAAGAAAGTGCGGGGCTTGTTACCACTAATGAGCTGAGGAGGAGGAGGAGGAGGAGGAAGTGTGAGTTTAAAACTCATGCGGGGAGAGGTGACTTGATTCTTTTGTTTTGTTGATTTTTTTGGATTGCGGCTCACGGGACGCCATCCTCTTGTTTGCTAGTGCGTCTGATCTGTGAGGGACATGGAACAAGTTATGAGCCTCAGTCGTGATGACAAGAACTGATTGATGTGGAGGGACAGGATGAAAGGGAGAGGAAGAGGAGAAGAGGGAAGTTGTACAGGATTCTAGATCCTCCTTCTCTTCCTTCCTCTCATCCATTGACAGTGTCCTCTGTTTTACTTCTTTTTGTTTGAGGACGGGAAAGAATAAAAAGAGATCAAAGATAAAGTACAGGTGTCGACCCTCCACCATCATTATCACCATCATTGCTGGTTCGGATACAACTCCCAGTAGTTGTCGAAGCGAAAATCCTCCCTCATCGAGATTTCAGCTCCAGGGAGAACCTGCTCGCAGTCAGCAGCCACCAACACCTCCACCACCACCACCACCTCCTCCCCCTCCTCCTCTTCCCCTCCTCCTCCTCCTCCTCCTCATCTTCCTCCTACTCTATACCGCACCCCAAGGCTCCCTCTCTCAATCTTAATTTCAGAAATACGGGAAAAAAGGAAGGAAGAGCGAGCACTAGGAGAAAGGAAAGGAGCCGCAGAGGAGGAGGGAGAGTACAGAGAGGAGTGGAGGATGAAGTGCAGCACAGAAAGTCGCATTTACCTCAGCTTCCTCTTGCACGTCAGGCGAGATGAGAGAATGGCGGAGGACGAAGAAGATAACGAGGGCGATGAAGGACAAGGAGGAGAGGAGGAGGAAGCAGATTACTCCAGTCTGCCGCACATTCAGAGGAGGGTCAGAGCGAGATTGGAGGAGCAGAGGAAGAGAAAGAGGAAGTGGATGAGTGGAGCACGTGTATAAGGATCAGGATGCAGAAGTAGAAGGAATACATTGAAGGGAAGGGAAGCAGCGGCAGGGGAGGAGCAAGGAGCAAGAAGCAGCAGAAGCAGGAGGACGAGAAGAAAGCAGGACGAGGTGGAGGTGAAGGAAGGGAGGAAGGGAGGAAGGGAGGAGGGAAGAAGGGAGGGAGGGAGGAGGAGCAGCAGCAGCAGGATGTGGACGTATATCGATGGTTGATGGTGGACCGACCGGATCGAGATCAATCGCGAGGATCAGCGCGAGAGGTCCGAGAGCTCGAGCAGGCAGCCTTGTCATGCTCCAGAAGAGCTGCGGCGACGTCAGCAAATGTAGACCTGCTTCACCCTTCCCTCCTCCTCTTCTCTCCTCCTCCTCCTCCTCTTCCCTCCCTCCCTCCCTCCCTCCTCTCCCTCCCTCCCTTCCCTTCCCTTCTACCTGCAGCCAGACCAGCTCGCCGTCCTCGGAGTAGACCTTGACGATGGCAGCAGAGACGATATCGTTGGCGATTTCAGAGAGAGGAAAGAAGCCGAAGCAAGAGAGGCAGCAGCCAAAGGTGAAAGAGAGAGCGTCCATCCTGGCATGGTGTGAGAGGGAGAGAGAGAGGAGGGAGAGGGAGAGGGTAAGGAGACGAGGAAGGAGGAAGGAGAAGAGAGGAGGGAAGGCAAGAGCGAAGAAGGGGAGAAAGAAGTAGATAAGTAGGAGTAAGTGGAGAGGGGAGGCAGAGACTAGGACGATAAGAGAAGGAGAGGGAGACAGCGAAGGGGGGGGGGGGGGGTGCAAGAGAACAGGACGAAACAGACAAGGGCGGGGGAAGGAGGAGAAGCAGCTGACCTTCCTCTCCATGGGAAGCAGAAGGAGAAACCGAGGAGGACGAGGAAGACACTGAGGAATATGAGAGAGCGCAAGGGCTGCAAAACTGTCAGGTCACGTAGAGAGCGAATGGAGGAGGAAGAGGAGCAGGAGCAGAAGCAGCAGTAGCAGCAGCAGGTGGAGGAGGTGGAGGACGAGCAGGAGCTCACCTGCATCTTCTTGAGCGGATCGAACACAGCTATTCCTATAACTCCACATACAAGATTCCCCTGTAACCGAGTTATCTCCTGCCTCCCCCCCTCCCTCCCCCCCCCCACCCCTCCCCACCCCACCCTCATCTCCCGCTTCTTCCCTCCCTCCCTCCCTCCCTCCCTCCCTCCCTCCCTCACCCATGATGAAGATGGCAATGGCGTCGCAGCTCCAGTCGTTCCAAACTCGAAGGAGAGGAGGAACAATGGATTCTATGCTCACCTGAAAGCTGCTGAGTAGCAGAAGAGAGAAGCGAAGATGTTCAAGAGAGATCCAGGGGAGGGGAGAGGAGGGGAGAGGGAGAGGTAGGGAGCGAGAAGGATGAGGAGGAGGAGAAGGGGTGGATACTCACGAGCGTCATCTGCGCGAGGAATTCGAGGGCCACGCAGGCAGCAAGGGGGTAAAAATACTTGAGAGACTTCGGGCTGAGATGCGCGAGAGGAACCCGC
>NW_005434575.1:0-6031 GCF_000315625.1 Guillardia theta CCMP2712
ATCATCTCCATCTCCATCATTATCGTTGTCTGCATCATCATCGTCATCTTCTTCCTTCTTCTTCTTCTTCTTCTTCTTCTTCTTCTTACCTGCAGGGGATCCGAATCTCTCGCAGCCGAACCCATGCATGGCGGTGACAGGGAGGTGAATGAGGGTGATGATTCGTTCTTCCCTGAGTGACGGTGGGAACGCCGGGTGTTGGTTCCGGGGCTGAGTAACCGTTATTGTAACGGTCATTGTAACGGAAAGGCCAGCGTGACTGAGGGGGGACGAGGGAGGAGGAGAGAAAAATATCTTCTGAATCAAGATTTGAAACCATGCGATTTCACCTTTTAAAATATTGTTGTTGTTAAGAGGGCGGGGCCTAAAGGAAGGGTGGAGGTACAAGTGGAGATGGTAGGGGTGGTAAAAGGGACAGAAGGGGGTGGTCTGAACCCAGGGTGGGTGGACGGTTTGAAGACCAAGGGGTGGACGATAGGAGGGGGACAAGGAGATAGGGGGGGTAGGGGTAGTAGACTTCCAAGTGGAGGTAGATGACTGGGTAGCAACTTGTGGATACAACATGAGTCTGAACTAGGGGTGGTTCATGGAAAACGAGTGGGTGGGGTAGGGAAATGGGCGGGGTGTGCAGGCAAGTCATGGTTATTGTTGGAGGGTGGGGTGGGAGGGGGTGTGGGGTGCCGGTAACCAAGCTGGCTAGCAGATTGTTAGGGGGTAGGGGTAGTAAACAGGGGAGTCCATGGGGTGAGTGAAATAGGAATAGGTCACTAGGAAGGTATTAGTAAAGCGCTAGGGAGGTGGGGTAGGTAGTGAAATTTTTAGCTAGTGGGTAGGTGGTCGAGCTTGGATGGGGTTACTTGCATATAGGCCTCACAAACATACCCAGGGTAGGGGTAGATCATGACTGCTTGTGGGTAGGGTGGGGTCCAGGAACTGCTTGTAGCGATGAGGGGGGTGGGTGTAGGAAAGTGCTGGGCCACGAGGGGGTAGATCAAGGAGATAATGGGGTCCCTCAACAGATCGACTGGTCTATTGGGGTAGGGGTGGGGCTATCTGGTCGGCCTACACCCCCGGACTTGAGAAAGAGGGGGTGGGTGTTGAGCGGGGGTCATCAAGATGAGGGTAGGGGTGGGTAGCAAGGCGAATCGCGGGCATGCGAGGGGAAGGACTAGAGGAGGGAGGGAGGGGGGAGAGGCGAAGGACAGGGGGAGAGAGAGAAGGAGAGGAGAGGAGAGCAAGAAAGATGATCAGAGGAGAACGAGGAGATGAGGGGGTGAGAGAAACACAGGTGAGCAGGGAGGGGAATAAAAGAGGAGGGAACGGAGGGAGAGCGGGGCAAGCACCGAGCGCCTGGAAGAGGGCGAACGAAAGCAGGGATAAAGAAGGAAGTGTTGTGAGGTTATTGAGTATGAGGGTATACTGCACAGTAATAGGTGGAGACGAGATATGAAAGAGTTGTAGTGTAGTTGTGTTGGACATATGTTCCTGTGTCTGCTTGAAGTGGGGATGTTGGAACCAGGACAAGAAGACAAGGATTAGAAATGAAGAGATTAATGCTAGGAGGTGGGGGAGAGAGATATTGCCTTTGAATATTCCAGCCCGTGACATGTTTTGTTGGCAGCTCGATGCAAGGGTAGGAGAGGCAGTGCTGGGGAGACGTTCGCATTCATGTTTCCATGCCGGGGCAAACAAGCAGGGCAGAGGAGCCGTGCTGTGAGATACGTGGACTGAAAGAGGAGAGGAAGATGCCAACGTCGGGGATGCCAGGGCGAGAGGATTCGGAGAAGGACCTTACAAGCTCTTCCAACCGAGATCTTGCTTCCGTCCTGCAGAAAGGAGGGATCGCCTCGCCGTCAACCATTTCACGTCTGATCAAGATGGGGTCGTCCTTGAAGCGCGAGCACCTGTTCCAATCCGACGACTTGGACGAGCAGACGCCCCAGCAGCTCACGCTCAAGGAAAAGCTGCTCTTCTGGGCTATCGATGCTCCCGGCATTGTCCTCTTCACCATCTGGTGCCTCGTCTACATCTCCTTCACCTTTGCCTGCTGGTGGTACGCGCCGTTCAGCACCCCCAGCATCAAAGGAATGGAGCCGATGCCCAACGTGCATGTAATCATGCATCAGGCGAAGTTTGTCAAGGTTGTGAGAGCAGCCTCGCTCTTCCTCTCCTCACGCTCTTTGACCAGGTCCTCGCTACCTGCATCTTTGGCATCTGCATAATCATCGACATCGCCGGTGTCCTCTTTCAGGTGACCGAGTTGTTGGCGTGGAGCTGATGCTGATGGAGGGTTTACAGGTGTCGTCCAAGAAGCGTCAGCTTAACAGTCTGGTTCTCTTCATCAACCTTGTCTCCTTCACGGTCTACTTATCCACCATCTACGACTTGTACCCCTCCATGTACGACTTCCAAGGCAACCCCATCTACGTGCAGTTCTTTGCGCAGTGGATGAACACGACGCCAGTCATGATCCTGGTCTTGGCATCGCTCGGCTCGTCTATGCAGGACAGCCTCGTGCAGGACTGGGGGATTGTGATCCGAGCGATCCTGTGGGACGAGGTCATGCTCACGCTGGGGCTGACGCACACCTTCCTTGGGCCCGGACTGTACGGGTGGATCTGCTTCGGGTGTGCCGGCTGCTGCTTCATGACGGTGATGTGGTACATTCACTCTATCTCGAGCATCAGCTTGTCCAACGCGGCGACCACGTACGAGATCATGTCGCTGCGAGGGCTGGAGGCGATCACCTACATGCTGTGGGTTCTCTTCCCTTCTCTCCACATCCTACACCACCTGGGGCTCCTGGACACCCTGCAGTATGAGATCGCGAGGACTGTCGTGGACGTGGTGGTCAAGGCCATCTACTCAGTCGCGCTCATGTCGGGGAACTTCTGCCTGCTCGACACCGTCGCCACGCTCCGGGTGGCGCAGCTGAGGTCAGAGCGAGACTCGAAGCAGACGGCTGTCGTCCGAGCTGAGGTGATGAACCGAGCACTGCAGATGGCGTGTGTGGAGGCAGAAACCTCCGCCCGCCTCTCCCGTCGCTTCGTCGCCAACATCAGCCACGAGCTTCGCACGCCCCTCAACTCGGTCATCGCCTTCAACTCGCTCCTCCTGGACGCTGAAGAGCTCGACCCCCTCCACCGAGAGTACGTGAAGTCCTCCCTTACCTCAGCCGAGGCCCTACTGGGCATTATCAACCAGGTGCTCGAGTACGCGAAGCTGGAAGCGCGCGAGGACTCGGACACGGGGAAGGGGAAGGGAGACGGAGCGCCGGCGATCGAGCTGAACAAGCAGCCGTTCCTGCTCACCGACATCTGCGAAGATCTCTGCGACATCCTCTCTGCTCGCGTCAACATGCGTAAGGTTGACTTTGCGGTGGACGTCGCGAAGCAGAAGAAGTTCGAGATGCTGCCGGCGCTGGTGGGCGACAGCTTCCGCCTGCGCCAGTGCCTCATCAACCTCTGCGACAACGCCATCAAGTTCGCTCGCGACGATCACGGGAAGGTGATCTTGCGGATCCACGTGGACTCGCAGGAGAAGGACCTGGCACAGCTGCGCATCGAAGTCTGGGACAACGGGGAAGGGATCCCCGAGGAGAAGCAGAAGCTGCTCTTCAAGCCCTTCTCGCAGGTGACGCGGCAGAGGAGGGATGTGAACACTCTGACGCCTTCCAGGTGTCATCGCACCTCCGCAACCACAACGGCACCGGGCTAGGCCTGGTGATCACCAAGAGGATCGTCAACGCCATGGGAGGCAACGTGGAGTGCCGGAGCTCAGTGGGAGGAGGAGGCACAACCTTCACAGTGACCGTCCCCCTACCCATTGCCAAGTCAGAGGATGTGAAGCGGGAGGAGGCAACTCAAGATGGTTTGAGGTGACAACTGATTCTACCTCGCTCCTCCTCCTCCTCCTTCCATTTCCTCTCCCTTCCCCCTCCCTCCTGGTGCTCACTGAGTCGCAGTGGTCGTGTGCTGGTGGTGCTGCGGGAGGGGCCGGGCTTGGAGTTTGTACGAGGGCTGTGCGAGGAGTGGGGGTTGCAGAGCTCTGTCATCTCCTTCGAGGAGAATCCGCATGGGCACGCGAGGGCGATCGCGACGAGCCAGAGGCTGCTGGAGGCCCTCAAGGCGCAGGACGAGGCTGTGCTGGTCATGGACTGCCAGGTCTACCTGCACCTCATCGCTGACTCTCCTTCCTCTCTCGCTTCCCGTCGCCTCCTCCTCGTCGGCCACCTCGACGACCAGTCCAAGTTGCCCCCCAAGAGCATGGCTCAGTTCGTCCTCCGGCCCATCAAGCCCTCGCTCTTCCGCTCCAAGCTCGAGGCCGCCTTCTCCCTCACCCCTGCCCCCGTCGAGACCTCCGTGGTGAAGCCGCAGAAGCCGCAGACTGAGGCCGAGGAAGCGGCGCCGACGGGAGAAGATCGAATGCAGATCCTCATAGTGGAGGTGAGACTTGTGAAGGCGAAGCTAAGGGGAGGAGGATGAGGAGGAATTTTCTTTGTCTGACCGACGCGTCAGGATCACCCTGTGAACCAGAAGGTTGCGATAGCGATGCTGCATAAGGCGTTAGGTGGGAGGAGGAGGAGGGAGACGAGGGTGGCTGACTGAGGAGCAGGGAAGGACAAGGTGAACATCGTGCTGGCGAACAACGGGCAGGAGGGGCTGGACCTGGCGACAGCGCGAGGCCATGCCTTCGACCTCATCCTCATGGATGTGCGCATGCCCGTCATGGATGGCCTCGACGCTACTCGCAAGATTCGCGAGTGGGAGGAACAGGCGAGTCCCGCCCCCTCCCTCCCCCTTTCCACTTCCTCCATCCCCCTTCTCCTCCCCTGCCCTGCCACCTTACTCGTGTCCGCTTCGACTTGTGACGTCTAGCAGAGGACGGACCCTCCCTACTTCATCGTAGCCATGACGGCGCATGCGAGCCAAGCAGACGTGGAAGAATGTCTGAGTTCCGGTAGGAGGAGGGAGAAAGAGCGAAGAATGGGCGGGGGGGGGGGAACGAGGGTCAAGGGCGAAGGCGAGGGCGAGGAGAAGGATTGCGAGGTGGTTGGGGTTGACGGGATGGCAGGGATGGATCGCTACGCTAGCAAACCTCTGAACCTCAACGTGATGAGGGACCTCATGGCTGAGTTTCTCACCTGGAGGTCAGCGAACCCTCGAGTATCGCCAACAGCTTGAGACTTTATTGATTGCCCTCCTACCACCCCCTACCCTCTCCTCCTCTCTTCTCCTCCTCGCTTCCTTTCACTCTAAACCTCAAGTGTTTTACTCCTCTCTGTGCCTCTCCTCTAACCCTCAACCTCTCGTCCTATCACTCGCCCCGCGTAGTTGATCCGCGTTGGTCTCCTCGGCAGCAGAAGCTGATGAGGCACAAGGTCGACAGCGATGACCGCCTCCTCCCTCTCCGTCGCCACTTCCTCTACCTCCGCCTCAGCCTCCTCCGCTGCTTGTGCTGCTTCACTCTCGTTCGCTCTCTCCGGGGCGAACCAGCCTGACTGAAGGGCCGCGTGCGAGCTGACGCGCCTGTCGCCCTCCTGCCAACTGCGTAAGCAGATCAAGTCTGCATGCTCCCTCGTACCCCATCCCTTGCTAACCCTGCTGCTGTTCGCTCCTCCTCCCCCCCATCCTCTCTCGCTTCTGACCTTGTCGAGCATCCCGGTCAGCAGCGCTTTCCCCTCCTCGCTCATGTTCATCCCCCAGGAGGCTTCCGGAAACAGCA
The DNA here is from genome assembly GCF_000315625.1 of Guillardia theta CCMP2712. Classification (NCBI taxonomy): domain Eukaryota; class Cryptophyceae; order Pyrenomonadales; family Geminigeraceae; genus Guillardia; species Guillardia theta. The sequence continues at coordinate 5,725 of NW_005434575.1, forward strand.
GCGGGTTGGGATCCAGAAGCTGTTCAGAACTGAGAAGGACGAGGAGGAGGAGGAGGAGGAGGAGGAGGAGGAGGCAGGGGAGGGGGGAGGAGGGGGCATGAGGAGTTGATGTGCTTCCGCAGTTGGTAGGGGGGGGGGCGGGGCGGCTGGACATCCGCTGAGCTCGAGACTGTCTCTCATCGCATATTCTCACTCCTCATGTAACCTAAAGGAGCCAAACATAAACACGAACCCCGCCACTCCCCCTTCATCCCGGACTCCATACAAGCCTGAAAGATATTTCTCAAGTCATCTCCAAACCTCTGGT
>NW_005434575.1:6131-12470 GCF_000315625.1 Guillardia theta CCMP2712
TGTCTCGTCTTGTCTTGTCTTGTCTTGTCTTGTCTTGTCTTGTCTTGTCTTGTCTTGTCTTGTCTTGTCTTGTCTTGTCTTGTCTTGTCTTGTCTCCTCTCCTCCTCCTCCTCCTCCTCCTCCTCCCCGTATACCTGCAGCCCTGCATGGGCATCCCTCGGGCGAGGCCTCCGCCTCAGCCTCCTCGCGGGCAAGTCCCATGTCGATGAGAAAGGCATGAGAGCTGGAGGAAACCTGGAGGAGCAAAGAGAAGTCAAGACAAGACAAGACAAGACAAGACAAGACAAGACAAGACAAGACAAGACAAGACAAGACAAGACAAGACAAGACAAGACAAGACAAGACAAGACAAGACGAGACAAGACAAGACAAGACAAGACAAGACGAGACGAGACGAGACGAGACGAGACGAGACGAGACGAGACAAGACAAGACAAGACAAGACAAGACAAGACAAGACAAGACAAGACAAGACAAGACAAGGGGAGCAGCTGTACCAGCAGGTTGCGAGGAGAGACGTCGCAGTGCAGCAGCGACAGGCTGTGCATGTACTGCAGAGCTCCGAGAATCTGCAGGAGGGAAAAGTCAAAGCAGGACAGAACGTGCGAGAAGAAGCATGAGGGACCTGCTCCCTCCTCCCTTGTCCTCCTCCCTTGTCCTCCTCCCATGTCTCCCTCCTTCCTCTCCGTCCTCCCTCGTCCCTCTCCACACTGCTCCCTCCCCTCGTCACGAGTCGTGCAGGGGAGGCACCTGGAAAGAGATTCGCCGCACTTCTTCTTCAGGAAGACATCTGCGCTCATCCAAAATCTTTGCCGGCCAGTGAGTCACGGGAATATGAATGAAGAGGAAGTGGAGGAGGAGGAGGAGGAGGAGGAGAGAATGCAAGTAGAAGGAATGACTTGAACGTCACCCGGCGAAGCTCCTTGCCGTCAATGAAGTCCATCACCAGCGTCACATACTGACAATCATCATCACGAATATTCCCTTCCCCTCCCCCCTCTCCTACCCAACGACGCCACCGGCTCATCACTCCTACTCGCTCCCTCCCTCCCTCCCTCCCTCCCTCCCTCCATCCATCCATCCATCCCTCCCTCCCTCCCTCCCTCCCTCCCTCCCTCCCTCCCTCCCTCCCTCCCTCCCTCCCTCTCCTTCAACTCTGACTCACCTCCTCACTCTCGTAATGTCCGTAAAGCCTCGGAATGTTCGGATGACGACAACGTGAATGAATTCGGATCTGTAAGAAAACAGCTGAACATGAAGCCTCCAGCCTTCCCTCCCCCCCCTCCTCCTCTCCCTCCTCCTCTCCCTCCTCCTCTCCCTCCTCCTTCTCCAGCCTTCTCTCCCCTTGTTAGTCGTCTCTTCACGTCTGTTACCTCGCGGCTTAAGCATGCGGTCGCTTCTTCATCTCGTTCCTTCCGGATACATTTGAGTACCTAAAGCGGATTCATTTTTCTGATCATGAATACCCTCCTCCTCTCTCTCCGTCTTCCTCTGCTTCCTTCCCCCCCCTCCTCCTCTCCCTCCTCCTCTCCCCATCCCCCTTCCCCTCCTCCATCTCACCAGTTTAGTTCCCTTGGGCGGTCGGTCCACTAGCGTGAAGTTGCGTCGCCGTTCCCCGTCCTCTTCCCTGCAGTCACTTGAGGAAGGAACGAGACGTCAAGGCGCCTGCCTCTCGCTCATGGCGAGCACGACCCGCGCGAACGTCCCTTCTCCGAGCTTCTCTAGGATGCTGCTGCACGTGAGAACAGATGAAATCCAACAGCGAGGCGAGCGGGACGCAGACAAGCAAAAGACGAGGGAGGAGGGTCTCTTCTACTCATCTCGTCTAAGAAGAAGAGACGAGGGAGGAGCCAACACAAGGAAGAAAGAAGCTCTAGCTCTGTGGCATCATCGCAGACAGAGAAAGGTCTCTCATAGTCACCGGACTCCCGTGCCTTTCACGACGGCCTGGAGGCCGCAGAGCTCGGGAGGTTGAGGGAGACGCTGGTAGTCGAGGATGTCGGCGAAGCTGAGAGTCTTCTTGATGGGCCGGTGGAGCTGACAGCTACCTGGCGCAGGATGAGGACAAGATGCGAAGGTCAGCAGAACTCACCCTTGGTGACAGCGGACGAGGAGGACGAGGAGGACGAGGACGAGGAGGTCTTGGTGCTAAGCAAGTTGAGCGCTTCTTGCGCCGTGACGATGGCATGATGAGAAGTACAACTGGAAGAAGCTGAGCTGAAGATGGAAATAGACAAGGCTGGCATGAGAGGAGCAGATACGTGTAAGAGTTGCACTCCTGGCAGCGACTCAAGACGGCGAGTTTCTTCCTACAAGAGGGTGAGGCGAGGGAGAGGAGGAGGGGGAGAGAAGAACGAGGGGGAACAAGGTCTATATCATCACCATCGTTGGTGCGGCATAATAGTCCTTCTTCGCTCTTCAAACTCTTCGCCTCCATAAGAACTGATCTCCCTCCCTCCCTCCCTCCTTCACCTTCTTCTCCTGGCGCCACGCGAGCGTTGGACGCTGCATACCCTCGGTGGAAGGTTCCGACCTGCTCCAAAAACATTATGGGTAAGGAAAGAAAAGAGGGAGGAAAAGCGGAAGGAGGGGCAAAGGAGAGAGAGAAGAGGGAGAAGCAGAGACGGAAACGGAAAGGGAGAGGGGGGGGAGAGGAGGGAGAGGAGGGAGGAAGGAGGGAGAATCAGGGGCAAGGGCAGGAGCAGGAGCAGGAGCTGGCGCGACAGAATTACGTAGGGGGAGTGTGAGGGTGTGAAGGCTCGACTGCGATGGACGTCTTGAATCAGCGCCTTTAAGCTGCTAGCAATTTCAGAAGGGAGAAGAGAGCATGAGACGAGGTGTGGGAGGGAGGGAGGAAAGTATGAAAGAGATCAATCAAGAGTTTCTTGCTTGTATGATCAGAAGCAAGAGAGGAGCTGAAGGAGCTGAAGGAGCTGAAGCTAAGAGGAGGTAGAAAAGGAGGAAAGATTAACGACAACAAAGAGGAAAAGAGCGATGAGGAGGAAGGGAGGTGCTGGTGCTGGTGCTGGTGCTGGTGCTGGTGCTGGTGCTGGTGCTGGTGCTGGTGCTGGTGCTGGTGCTGGTGCTGGTGCTCGTGCTCGTGCTCGTGCTCGTGCTCGTGCTCGTGCTGGTGCTGGTGCTCGTGCTCGTGCTCGTGCTCGTGCTGGTGCTGGTGCTCGTGCTGGTGCTGGGGAGGAGGAGGGAGAGGGAGAGGGGGAGGGGGCGGGAGGAGATTTTTCCTGCTTCCATCTTTCATGTCCTGCATCCGTATGGACTCTAGTGGTGTCTACCCACCCTTACTAAATAGAACTTTTTGTGGGAAAAGGAGGGGTTAAAGAGAGAAGGGACGCAAGGGCTCCGACAAGTTCTGCTGAGTTTAACTCCCGGCCGGGCCGTGACCCGGTGGCACTGACGGAATACAAGTTTGTTATACTTGTACTAGTCCGTGCGACAGTGTCAGGGTCAAGCCTTCCTCGACTCTCCTGATTGTCCTCGTACTGATTTTTAACTTAACTTTGAGTAAAAAGTCCAAAGTCACGCAGATATCACATCGACCTTAGTTGTAACAAGACAGTTTTTGCTCAAGACCGAGTTTAATGCACACGAAACCAGAATTGAGGAGCACATGAGAGATAGACTGTATGCTAGGATGTGAAACCCAAGCATCCAGACATGAGGGGACCTTAGCAAGACGGCTAGGAAGGCCTCCTCTTCGTCACACGTACTACATTGCCGCCTGCCACGTAAGTCGTTTTGGTTTACAGGAGAGTTTTTGTTAACTCGGCGCTATCTGACTGGCACGGCTGGCATACGCTCCATCCTCCCCCCGAGTTTCTGAAATAGTACGTTACATCGGACGTCAGAAAGTCACTCAAACAAGAGAATGTCAGCAGATCCAAGTCAAGATACGATGATACAACGTCAAGTTCACAGTCATGCTGAGTGGGCAATAACCATTCAAAGATTGTCCATTCTGAAGAAGATTTTCATGCAGGGCTATTAGATGTGCAGTGCAGAGATAAGGGGAGATGCCTGGCGAGCTGATGCAATGACGAGAGAAGGAGGATAAGATAAGAGAGTCTGAGGAGAGAATAACAGAGAGAGATAGAGAGAGAGAGAGAGAGAGAGCGTGCCCGCCGGCATTTGAAGACCAAAAGATAAATTTTTGAACCGTAAAGAACTTGTGACCAGAGATTGCTGCCGCGAGATTGGAACATCCGTTTCAAGGCATCTGAAGATTGTTGTGCAGTAGTACCTTGTTCGCCGATCCAGAAGTAGCTCCAGTTATGCATGCCACAGCCTAGCTCCATGACATGAAACTTCCGCCAGATCTCCTGGTAGTTCCATTTGATCCTACTCAAAGATCAAGAAGATTAAAATAAGAATCGAATCAGCTTCAAGTGCGTTTCCACACGGTTAAGCAGATATTCGACCGACCAATCTGGCTGGGGAAAGGCTTGTTTTTCCTATTCGAAGATCAATCAAACAAATTGAGGCTGAGATGAGAGGCCTAAACAACTTGCGGCTAGAGAGAGAGCCTGATTGAAGAGAGGAGTCATCCGAATGTGTAAGGCTTGATAGAATTGCATGAATTTTCAACAGCAACGGAAACAACACCAAGAAAGAAAAAACTCCAGTAAACAATTCAACTAACCAAACATAAGATCAACATGATTGAGCATGTAATCGGGGCCCATAACCGACGGAATACAAGTTTGTTATACTTGTACTAGTCCAAAGTCACGCAGATATCACATCGACCTTAATCTCAACAAGACAGTTTTTGCTCAAGACCGAGTTTAATGCACACGAAACCAGAATTGAGGAGCACATGAGAGATAGACTGTATGCTAGGATGTGAAACCCAAGCATCCAGACATGAGGGGACCTTAGCAAGACGGCTAGGAAGGCCTCCTCTTCGTCACACGTACTACATTGCCGCCTGCCACGTAAGTCGTTTTGGTTTACAGGAGAGTTTTTGTTAACTCGGCGCTATCTGACTGGCACGGCTGGCATACGCTCCATCAACTGCCGGGCATGAACGCCCGGCCGGCCCGGGTCCGAGTGACAGTACCGGACGGTCCGGACGGGCCCGGCCGCGCCATCTGACCCGGTACGGTACGGTACCGTCACCGTCCGTGGAGCACACTGTGCTTTGGCCGCGCAAAACACAAGCCTGTGCCCGAAAGTAACGCCCGGCCACTGAGCACTGCCGCGGCAACCAGACCCCGGTTAACACTGCCAGCACCGTGCGGCACCGTCACGGGCCCTCTGAGGGTATACACCCAGCTGTTTACTATACGGCGGGGTCTGAGTTTTACTCATTCAGTTCCCTCGCATAAGGTAAAAAGTGCCCGGTGAAGCAACAAGCAAAACCGGCAGGAAAAACGGAAACATCCAGAGTGGAGCCGACGCACTCACTGTGACGTCGGATGCCTCCGGAGAGCTCGACACCACTGGGGTGCTTGCTGCTGGTCCGAGCTGCGGCTGACTCGGAGGCTAGTGTACTAAGTTTTATTGGCAGAAGGTAAAAAGTGCTGAGGAGGACTGGATGCGTCACCTCGAGCGGTACCGTGCTCCTGTGCCCCTCTGTCCGCTGCCGCGGCGGCCGCGGCGGCCCCCGGGCAGCGCCGGCTCCTTGTCGGCAGCCGCAGTGTTCTTTCTCCGTCCGCGGCCGCCAGCTTTACGCCGGGCGGCGGTGGATCGGACGTCTCGACTAGTCGGATGCCTCCGGGTATCGCGTCTAAGGGATCTCTGATAAGATTTACTGGCAGAAGGTGCTGGTCCGAGCTCGCCTGCTTCCTCCCCGGCATCGGTCGGGTCACGCCGGTCCTTGGGCATTGCTGCGGCGTCGCCGCCGTCACGGGCGGCTACCGCTGACTCGGCTACCGCTGACTCGGAGGCTAGCGAGGAGGACTACCTCGAGCGGTACCGTGTTCCAGTGTCCAGCCTCCCTCCGTCCGCTGCCCCAGGCGGACCCCCGGGCAGCGCCGGCTCCTTGTCGGCGGCTGCCCTTTCTCCGTCCGCGGCCGCCCGCTTTGTGGCGGCAGCGGACGTCTCGACTGACAGTGGTCAGTCGGCTGCCTCCGGGTATCGCGTCTAAGGGATGTTATTCCTCCTGCATGCTCCTGCTGCTTGTTGCTTGATTGCCTGACCCTTCGGCTGCTTGTCTGCGCGGCTTCGCGCTTGGGCTGGCGCTGCCGCGTCTGGGTGCAAGCAGTGCTGGTTCTTTTCGGGCTTGTGTTTTGTGTGTGATTGTGCAGCTTCTCGCTGTGCGCTGTGTCGCCTGGAGGTTTAGCTTGTTCCTGCTTTGTTTTGCTTGAGGCACTTTTTACCTTC